>NC_056738.1:549724384-549779384 GCF_019279795.1 Protopterus annectens | reverse complement strand
TCTAGCTACCTGCCAGTCTTGCTTCTCTTATTATGTTGGTAAAAAAAAATCAAATTTTTAAAAATCATATATTGAGACACTTAAGGGAAATTTGTGCAAGTGATCCGCACAATGCTTTAGCTGTGCATGTTACTGCTTTCCTGACTTATTCATTCAGTTTCAAAGCTATAGAGCATGTCTATGCAGGAATAAGATTAGGTGACATTATAAATAGAACTGAAGTGAGGGAAACAAAATGAATTATTAATTTAAGAGCTGATCAGTTTCCAGGTTTAAACACTGTGATTCCCTTAAAACCTGTATTAAACGAGAGAAGACCTGCTATAGGTTGAAAATAAAGGTGTGTTCAAAGGAAAGGCATTCATTGGCTTATGAGATAAGGAGTTGTTTTTGCCGCATTGGACTCTTGATTTTGAAAGGAAAGTTAATATTCCCAGTGGATGAATGCTCTGAGGAAGACTTATGTCGAAAGCACTTATCGTAGAGTTTTAAGTTGTGTTAAATAGCAATAAACTCTATTTGAATTTGTGTGTATTATTGTATGTTAGCTGCTCCTTAGCAGTGGCAAGTAACTGTTTTTTTAAAGTAATAACATGGGTCACAAGCAGTCCAGAAAATAGGATGTGCGTGTTGCATGTGTGTAATATCACTGTCACTGCATACAACAAAAGAAAATGTGTACTGTTACTGATTGTTGCATTGCCACGACACTGATATGGGTACTACAGTAGGCATGCTTATCACGTAATAATCAGAGAAGTGTACAACTGTGTTATGACCCACTGTCCATGCCTACCACTAACAGCTATATCAACACCCATATACACTGGATATCAAAGTCACACCCCTGTTGGAATGCCAGGTCTGTATGCTCTATGCCAATGAGACCACAGAAAGTCATGTCAAAATGTTTCTTACCTCATATGTGACCCATAACCTGTACAATTTTATTGAAAAAGAAACAAAGCTGTTTCATGGAAGGTGAGCAACCATTGCCAAGTGAAGATATATGATGTTAGAGTACAAACCAAGACAAATGGATGCTGTAATCATCTCAGCAGGTGTTTACACAATATACCAGTGTAAGGGTGTGTGCACACATTCAATTGACTTACTGTACTGAGTATTACTTTCCATATGCTGGGAGGGACAGATTCATAACCCAGAGACTGCCCATGCTATGGAATAGACTTCCCGTACATGTCAAGCAGAGCACCTCACTGACCCTTTTCAAGAGAAATATTGATGAGTGGATGGAAAATAGAAAATTCACCCCAGGGATCACTCCAGTGGCTTTACTCGACAGAGGCACTGGGAAGTAAGGTTGGGTGGCACGATACCAAGGTAATCCCATGGGCTGGGCTTGTAAAGGTTCCAGGGCCATTAGACTAGTACACACCTATGAACCTATATGTTTCCACAGGACAGTTTGTTATGTTCCCTATTGAACTGAGCAGGCTATAGGACACATCACAGTTGGGGATTGTGTTGACATGTGTTTTTGTGGGGTTATGTTCCAATTGCACAAGTACCATTCATTGTAACAGAGTTGTGTACACTTCATATCCACTGTAGTTATATGGAATCAGCATTACCTTACCTGTACAACCATCCTCCACCAATGGTAGAGTAATCCCCTTGGTGGACATCACCAAGACACAAAACACATAATCGGTTGCTATAGTGGCTGTACAAGGACACATAGGTGCAGACCACAACTTGGAAGCAAGTGCACCTCTATCTGAGCAAGCATGTAGGTTCACAGGTGATCTCCTGTAAGGTTGACTATGACTAGAAATCAGAAATATTCAAACCACCAAGTCCAATTGCAACCATGTCTACACATATGCGCAGTCTCAGAGCCAGTAACACAAGTCAACTTGTACTGGGGGTAAAGCACACCTCATACACACATGCCATGGATACAGGCAACCTGCATCAGACAGGATAGGTGGGAACAGTGGCATCCTGTCCACAACAGTAGTACAGGGGGGTATGCACATCACCTACACTCCTGCCAGCATCAGTGGTGAGCATGGACATAACGCCGACTGATAGCAAAACAGCAAGTCTCCATGGGGCATGAGAACATCACAGTTTGCCTCCTACATGAACAAAGGCATGTGCTCACAGTCCCATCACACACTACAGTCAAACACACTCACGCCACCATCCACACACCATCCACATGGAAGATGGCCACTGTCATCCCTCTGCAAATAAATGAATGGTGTGTAGTGGATTATGCCATTAAGTGTCCAACATTGGGGGAACTGGACAGGTCAGGGCCAGGAGTGTAATGCAAAATGTACAATCCATGACAGCTTACAGTGTTATGGTATAGTCTGGTTTATTTGCAAGTAATACCCACTGTTGCTGTGCATGTGGACAACTGTATGAGGTCCTCTGACCTTTTTTCCTGTTTATGTCTTCCAGGTACAATGTCCCGGGAATGTCTGTCCACATACACACCCCTGGAAAATGATGCAATAATCCAGTTCCTCATAGTTCATCATGCCATCCTCTTTGGGTGCAGGGCCCAGGATCTGCTGGAAAGGACTGCCCTGTGGAACAAGCTCATCCACAGGGCAAACGATGTTGGCCTGCACAACCGCAATTATGAGGAGGCGCAGCATCGCTGCACAGATGTGATCCGCCACGCCCATCAGTGTGCCGCTGCAGTTAGGAAGGACCAGCTAGCGACAGGTGGGGGTCATGCCATCCAGCCCCCACTGACACATGCTGAGGAGCTCCTTGCCAGCCTTGGGGCACCCGCCCGCCAGCCAAGCCAGCAAGCTGAAGACAGCATTTGGGAGGTGGGTGCCACCCACACAATGGACGAGGAGTGTGCAGGTAAGGCAATGCTTAACCATTTTCATCTGTAAAGTATCTACATGCATATGTCAGATATGATAGTCTGTTGCTGCAGTGTAGTAATGAACAGATGTGCATAATCTCTAGTATTGTAGGTTTGTACTGTTGATGTGCTGAAATGCTACTCCCACCCTGTACCAATGCCTCAGGTGTGCCTACTGACATTACATCTCTCACACAACTACTTAGGTTCCTCTGGTATATAACAGGGGCAGCAGCCTGTAGCTGGTGAGTATGGAGTTGTTTTGTTCAGGTTTGCCAATACTCCAGCCATGTTATAGCCATGCTATTTGCCATGCACACATTTAACACACCTACCCATAATGCATGCTGTACACGTTCACTTATTGTTGCTGTTAACTGCACTGCATCACAGTGGTCACTATGGTGGCATATTTGAAGGGTATGTAAGAGTCCTGCAGTATACCTAACAATCTGTCAGTGCAAGATGTGTGGACAGAGATGAACATAATGGTGGGACAAATCGCCTACAGTAGGGACATGTCTGAAACATTACTCTTATATAGTGGCTACAACAGTGTATACACCACTATTACAATGGCAACTGTTCCTGATCTAAACAACGGCAAATCACAATACTGCATTCCACACCTTTTACAACCTGTAATGTGACCCTAACATGAGCAATGAATGTGTAATATGGAATCCTATGTTAGGACAACAAATATGGGGAATACATACCTTAACAAACACTGAAAGCATATGTGTCCACACACTCCAAATAACATATTGTGGAAGCACCTTGTGAGGTACTGACAGCATTCACTCTTCTTAAGTACACACCTTCCATCAAGTACAGGTCCTCAATGTCACACCAAGTAATGGTCTGCTGTCCAAGAAGTATGTCCATGACATTTGTCCATTAACCTACAACAGAGGCAGCCGTGGCTTGCACACATCTTACAAACCAAGAAATGGATCTCATATCTGAAAGGTAGCATTCAGGAGTGGGAAAAGAAGCCTTAGCTCACCATTGCATATACCATGGCAAATAGTGCAGACAGTCATGTATGTGTGTATGAAGTATGGGACAACATTAATATAGAAAATAAACAGATGCCCATCCAAAACAGATGACAGCACATATTGAAAACTGGTCATGGAGGCAGCCCAAAAACATGCAGCAACACTGTGGGACTTGCAGGAATGTCTACCAAGTACTGCCTGTGCAGTACCTGTGTCGACAATTGCCTGGAATCTGCATAAGTGTGGCCTATGGGTTAGGGTAATCAGATGGAAGAGTTGTTCCACAGGAAACATCATCCAAGGCTCTCTAGAGGTAGCATATGCATAACATCAAGTCTTCCAAAGGCATGTGTTGCAATGTGAAATGGTGTCATGAGACCAAGGTTGAAACCTACAGACAGTATTCATAAAGATACATGTGGTGCACAAGCAACACCTCACTCCACATCAGGGCCACCATCCCCATTTTTACCTTGCTGGTGCCAGTGTACACCTTTAGGTTTGTTGTTCATTAGCAGGAACTAGGCCAGTAGACATGGTGTTCGGAATTTGGAACGCTGCAAAATAACACTCATGTGTGGCCCATAGTTGTCAAGCATCTGCAATAAGACTGAGAATAGGGAGGGGTGCCATCCTGAAACACAGCAGTGAACTGAAGCATACATGCAAAGCTCGCTAAGAATGTCTGTATCTGAACACAGTCAAGGTCATGAATTCTGCCAGACATAACCCTGACTCCACAGCAATAGTGAAGGCACTGTGTGACCTCCAAGGGCTGTGGACACGAGCTGACCTTGCAATCCAGCAGAGTTGGGAGACGTTTGTAGGGCGGAGTGACCAAATAATGGCAAGTGAAGATGGGCCATGCTAGTGTACCCCTTCCAGGGATAGTGACTGCTGTAGTTCACTTAACAGGTGCTGCAACAAACCATTGTGTTAAGGATGTGCACACTTATGCAACCCACATATTGTATGCATCTCATTCAGCAACTGGACGACTAACACATTTGTTTGATACTGCAGTGAATTGCACAGGTCATATGTCACATATCAGGTGTGTGTAATGTTAACATATGCAGTATAGTGGCCCCACTGCATATCATGGAAGAGGCTGGCATGTCAACAAAGGTGTGTACGCTCCTCATATCCACATTAAGCTTTGAAGGTTGTCAGTGTAATCAGATTTTATTGCTCATACATGCACTACTGATGATGAGACCTGAAAATCAAAGATCAGGCATTAACTATTGACATCAGTCCTCATATCATCCCAGATATTTGTCAGACAAAGACATAGGGGCTGTGAGCAACACAGCAAATATAACTGCCACACATATATACATTCAGCAATGGTGTATACACTCGCGAGGTATGGTGCACAGTACATGCAAGTGTGCTGTACAGGTGCACAGCAATACTGTGTACATGGGTGCAGTGTGTTCCAGGGGAAGGGCATCAGCTACTAACACAACTCGTGCATCACAGAGATGTATAATGTTGGTAATAAGGACTGAGTATGGCTGCAGTGCATGCTGTTGAGTGTCATATATCATGCATGTTGACTGTTGGTAATGAGAGGTCTGTGTAATATCTTTGTGCCACCTCACGTGTGTGTGTGTGTGTGTGTGTGTGTGTGTGTGTGTGTGTGTGTGTGTGTGTGTGTGTGTGTGTGTGTGTGAGTGAGTGTGTGTAGAGGTAAACCATAATGTACAGGTCTTAAATTACATTTTTTGTTTGTCCCTCACAGGTGGTGAGGTGGGTCAGGGTCCCTCCTGCGTGCAAACTGATGTTAGTGTCCATACACACTCTGACAATGATGATAGGCATGGTAAGGCACAGGCAGGGTTGTCAGGGGCTGAAGCTGTGCCATCGGTTGACATCCCACTTTTATCCACCCCCATCCCCACACACAGTCACAATGCCCATACATACCTTATCACCAGTGGCCATAGATGAGGGACAGTTGATGGGTGGTGGGATGGGACAGAACAGTGTGGGTACTATGGCAAGTGTGTCTGTACACAACAGCCATAGCCAGATGACCGGCAAGGTACCATACAGGCAGATATACAGGGGTGCTCGTAGGGGGACTGCTGGCCATCATGTCCCTGGCAGAAGTGCCACAGCAGGTGTCACCAGATGCATGTTTTGGGCCATCATGGAGGCACAGGCACATATGGAACATTACGCCAAGCAGAGTCTGAAGCTCCAGAGGGCTACTCATTCTGCTGTACTTGACAACATCCGTGATCTTGCAGGTGTCCCCCATTATTTTGCAGAGGTCCTAGATAGATGGTTGGGTGAGATGGTGAGAATCCTCAACCATGTGGTGTCTGTGGTAGAGCATGTGGTGGGAGTAGGGCGGTGGCCATATGGATGTAGGTCAGCAACACCAACAGGTGGAGGTCTACTTGGATGTGCAACAACTCACAGTTGCTCCCATAGCGGCAGTACCAGCACCAGCACCAGCACTGCAGGGAGGGTGCTGTCCACACCACAACACAGCAGGCCAGGGACACGGATCCAGTGGACAATTGCCATCATCAGGGGAGAGTACCATATCTGGGCTTCTGCCCGGTAGTGCCCATGAAACCCTTGGCAGGCACAGTTCCTATGTCCATGGCCAGAGACAGTGAACTGTACACCCTGCCATGTATGGTCTGCAGCTGTCCAACAAACCCCTGTATAGGGCAGCCATATGGCAGACATGTGTGCATACATGCACACACACACTTCAGCAACACAGATAGGGCACCTCCATACCTACACACACCACATCTGCACAGACCATTTAATAAAGAACCCCCTAACCCACACACATGATGTCAACCAAACAGCTCAGCCTAGGCCTCTTGCAAACCCACAACATACCCTGTGGATATGATGATACCTGTGTCACATCCCTGTCATCCACACCATTGATGCAGGGACATGCTGATATGGTTCTGATGCACAGAGTGAATGTCCTAAGGTTTATAAATGTAATGCTGTTTAACGTGTTTTCAGCTGGAATGACTAATGCTTACATGCTATGATGCATTACAGCTGTTATTAACACTGACTGATTGTGGTCTCCATAATGTATTCTGTTTGTGTTCTAGGTGTCTATGTGTCAGTAGGATGTTGGTCTGCTGTCCTGTCCTACAAGTGGTGCAGCACTGTGGTGACACATTGACTGTGTCATATCCCGGGTACAGCTGAACTCAGGTAATAGATCGGTATTACAGTTACTGCATGTGCCACATGGCTGATAAGTCTGAGGGGTGTAAACAGGTGAGTGTATGGTGGCTGATGTCAGCAGCTCTTCTACAGTGGACAATTGTGAGTGTACTGGGTGGCACACACCAAATGTCCATGAATAACACACACACACACACACACACACACACACACACACACACACACACACACACACACACACACACACACACACACACACACACACACACACAGAGGCTTTAGTGTTGATGCAATACACAGAGAATATTGTTCACATGGATACACTTCATTTTGCAGTGAACTCATTTTGGTCTATGTAATTCCACCCAGACCAAATTGCAAAAACATCACATCAGGAAATAATCAGTTTGCCAGTTTAATGTCATTGACGATGGTACTGGAAGGGTGTATGTCCTCTTCCCTAATGTAGTGCAATCCTGGAGTTGGTAAACATAGGTGTGCTGGTGGGGGTGGCACAGCCCCCCACATTGGAGGGTGTGGAGTGGCGTAGAACCTCACATAGTGTGATTAACAATTACTTAACTTGTTAACATAAACTGTACAGTATAACAGCACATTAAGTGGGAGGATACCCACAGCAATAACCCCAATGTGGGTGGCTGTGGCCACAACAACCACACCCATGTATATATACCAACTCCTGTATCGCTGTACAGCTGTACAGTGGGGAAGATGGCATTTATACATCCACTACTAATTTTGCTTGAATGTATTTCCACAAGATGATTGCTTTGAAATGTTACCTTTAGACAGTTAATTCTCAGACAAATGATCTCCTGGGACATATATTTTCTGCAAGCTGAAGTAGATCCCTTCACATATACATACTTACTTGGCAACACTGAGAGTAGAACTCCTATCTAGGTACTTATTGCTACTAATGTGTTTGGCTTAATTTGCACACACCACAGAGCTTTTAGGGTGAGGTGTGTCCCGAGTTTCCTGTTAAATGAAGAACATCACCAGGCCTTGTACAGTATGGTAATGGGGGATGTATTGGGTGTTAATGAACAATACATAGTATGACATACTATCATATACACATTGAAAATACATACAGTCATAGACACATCTGACAGACCTGAGTTTAGCAGTGCTAACTACCATGTCAGTGAGTCCATTCTGTTATAGAGTTTTTGCACATGGCACATGCATCATTGGGCTGGATAGTGTAATCTGCTACCTGTATGGTTGATGGTGACAGTGGCCCTCTCACAATGGACATTGGGACATGTACTGGGGGTACCATGCTGTTAACACAGTATACCCAGAACCCACACCCCACATTGGATATTGTACTCACTGAAACCCATAATAATGCTCTGACATACCCACAATCACACATTGACCAGGACCGCAATACAACCTCTTGTCTATCTAATCAGTGCTACTACAGGGATATGCATTTATTGCACATGCCACAGGGATAGTGGGGTGAGGGTTTGTCATGGCTCTCCTAATGTCAGCAACATCACTATCCCTTATAATGTATAGCAAGGTTTATTGTATTTGGATAATGTGGCCTGAGAATGCTATCTCCTACATATATGCACACTCAAACACATACACACACTTGCCAGGACTCAGAGGGTAACCAACACGTATCTACCCATTTGTAAGAATGTGTTATGCCGGTACTGCAAGCTCCAGGTAGCCCATAGGGTGAAGAGTGTAACAAGGTACATTTAACATCAATTACAGCAGCAGCCATTTCTATGTATGGCAATGGGGGGTGTAGTAGGTGAAAAGGTCCTCAGAGTACTGTCAATTACAAGTTTACAAACACAGAGACACTGGTATTCTCAGTAATGCACACTGATACATTTGTCAGTACAGGAGTCCATAGGTACAGGTGTTTCTAGGTGTGTACAAGGCCAATGTCCATGGAGAGATGAAAAGAGTAGGGCATGTGGGTACACTGGTATCATGCAACCTGACATTTGTCAACAGGCCATCTATCAACCGATGCCACTTTAATGATCCCCAGGGTAACAGTTAAATTCAACATCCAATCATCTGGTTTTCTCCTGCAGAGGGCCAGTGAGGTGCTCCAATTGACATGTATGCAACATATATAACATAACATGGTCAGTGTCTGAGTTAGAGACCTGTACTCAAGCATGTTCTGTTGACTGTGGTAGTCTGGTTGAGGTATCCATGGTATGTGGTGCATACAGGGTGGGGTTTCCTAGCTCTGGCATTCATAACACAGCTGTGCAGATATGTCAGTGTCAGTCAATCATAGATTGCCTGTAAGCAGTCAAGATGGATACCTGACATCTGCACATCTGTACAGAGGACAGACAGAAATTAGCTAGCCAACAGGTTATGCATCAGGATTAATGTTTTGACAGATAGACATCTGACACTGATAGGTATGCCATTACTACATGACAGCAGCCCTCACTGACATGTCCTAAACACATAGTAGTTTACAGTTAATATCCACATATCAGATCAATATCCAATAGGAGATACTTAATAACATACAGCTCACACACCAAGAACACGATAGTCAGTACTCAGAGTCCAGCTTTGCATACAGGGGTGTATGGTTCCAGTACTACAATCTGCAATCTACTCTTACTTGGAAAAGCACTCTTAAAAGTAGTAATGTAATGATACAATACATGCAAGCGTGACTGCATATGATCTGGGATACTACCCATGTATGAAACACATACAAAGAGAAAAGATTGTGGTACTAGCCATGTATACTCAGGTGTCCCATACAGTATACTCACACCCCTTGCTACTGTAATGACAGCACATAGAAGCATTTTATGTACTTGGAATTAAATACACTTATTAAAGATGTCATTACCCTGCTATTTTATCAGACTGGAATGTGATAGCTGGTTACCAGGGCTGAGCTATGCTTAGCAAGTATAAGCATTGCTTAAATGTAAATGCTAAGCACATTTGTGTACTGGTAAGCGAAGCCTACACAGTGTAAGAGCCTTTTCATTTAACTGTACATTAGTACCACTTACCATCACACAAACCCACGCAAACCAGCTTAAAGCTGCTCAAAACTGCCTTAACCACTCTGTATCCAACAGTCCTTGTTCTGCCTAGCAACAAAATAAACAGCCCTTGTAGGTCTAAAACATAGGACCCTCTAGACTATAGTCACAGCACTTAACCACTAAGCCATCTGAGCTGTAGAAATGCCTGTTGCTTGTTCAAATATATCATTCAGTATATGTACTGAATATTAGTGAACACCTGCATTGACTACTACAATTGTTTACTACTTAGGTTCATAGGTTCATAGGTTCATACTAGGCTATCTTCCCTAGGGCATTTATAAGCCTAGCCAGAATGTGTTTGGCTTTCGCCACCCATTTTAAATTTATTTTGCTATGCCCTTTTTCGAGGTTAGTATACTGTGCCTCTGTCTAACAGCGACACAGAAGTGATACCCGAGGTAAACCTATGATCTCCCATCCACTCATCAAGATTCCTCTTAAAGAGAGTCAGTGAGGGACTCTGCCTAACCTGGACTGGGATTTTATTCCAGAGTGAAGAGAGCCTCTGGGTTATGAATCTGTCCCTCCAGCATGTCCTATTTATTTCAGTGCTGAGGTTCAAGTCTCTCGAGCGCATAGCACGATGGGATTTGGATTTTCTGAGGTGCAGCATGTCCATTAATTCCAGGTTGGACATGGCTTTATACGTCAGGCACAGATCGCCTCTGAACAGGCGGTATGCCACTGAGTAGAGCTGGAGTTTCTTTAACCAGGCAGCATATGGCATCTGTTTGAGCCCTTTGATCCTCTTGGTGAGGTACTTCTGGGGTCTTTCCAGTTGCTGCAGGTGTCTGGTAAGGTACATCCCAAAAGGGGCATTGTACTCAATTATGGGCCTGATGAGGGTTGAGTAAAGAGGCATGACCTCCCCTGATCTAGATGTGAATCCCTTCATGATTAGGTGGGCTATATAAAATGTTTTTCTAACCACTTTGGCCACGTGGTTGTCAAATGAGAGATTGTTATCAACTTGGGTCCCCAGGTCCCTAATTACTTCTTCTGTTAATGGATTACCACCTATGTGGTAATTTGTGGCACTTTGCTTTTGCCAAAGGGATGACTATACACTTTTGCCATTTAGCTTGAGGCCATGGTTCTGGCACCAGTTGTCTGTTTCTATGAGGCCCTTTTGGAGGATGCTTGTGTCGGCTGGAGAGTCAATTATGGTGCCCAGTTTGCAGTCATCTGAACTTGGTCAGCCACAGTCCTTCCGTGTTGGCCTGTACCTCCGAGAAATATATACCGAACAAGAGAGGTCTCAGGACTGAGCCTTGTGGGATGCCACTTGTAACTGGTTTGGAGTCTGACATGGCTCCAGCAATTCTAACCATGTGGGTTCTGTCCTTGAGCCAGTTTGCAATCCATCTAGTGACATGGGGTTTATATTTAAGCTGGTGAGCTTATCTATAATGCCCGAGTGGGGTATTGTATCGAAGGCTTTTGCGAGGTCCAGGTAGGCTATATGGACCACCTTCCCCTCGCTAATGGCCTTGGTGACTGTTTCAAAGAAATCAACCAGGTTTAAGAGGCAGGATCTGCCCTTAACAAAGCCGAACTGGGTAGGATCCAGTGTCTGTAGGTCCCCAATATCTTTATTTATGAGGTCCATGATGATCCTTTCCATAGCTTTGAAGACCAAGCTAGTCAGGCTTATCGGGCGATAGTTACCAGGATCCGTTGAGGCACCACCTTTATGGAGAGGGACCACTGTTGCTGTACGCCACTCTTTGGGCACATATCCTGTAGTAAGGCTGAGATTGAACAGTAGTTTTATGTTTGGGTTTAGCTCTTCTTGGAGTTCATGTAGGACGCAGCCCGGGGCACCGTTTGGTCCCATTGATGCTGTGTTTTTTGCTTTGGAGGGGGCGGCTCTTACCTGAGCATCTGAGATGTCAGGGGGGCAGCACTCTGCTGGGATAGATATTTGCCCTTTTGGTGGGGGGGGGGGACGTTTGTGCTGAACCTGTCAGCTAGGATGTTGGCAATGTCTGTGGGTTCAGTGTATTTTTTGTCATTTTGGACTAATTCTGAGCATATCTGGGAATTACCACCCAGGTTCCTAACATAACTAAAGAAAGCCTTGTGATTATCCTTAGTGTCCTGTGCAATTTTTCTCTCGAAGCTGGCCTTAGACAATTTTATGAGTGCCCGTAGTTTTTTGCTAATACTGATCAGTGATGCCTTCCCTTTTTGGGATTTTGCTCTATCATTTAGTAGCTTCCTCCTTCTATTGTATAGTTTGTTTATGGCTGGGGTCCACCAGACAGGATGTCTGCCTTTGGAGGATTGGGTCTTGGTTTTATTTGGGATTGCATGATCCATGCATTCCTGAAGGTGTTCATAGAATGTGTTTATAAAGGATTCTGCGGTCTGGGCTGTATTTTCCACAGACCCGGGAGCTTTGAAGGATTCCACCTCGGTTTTGAAGAGTGTGAAATTTGCTTTAGAGAAGTTTTTCACTGTGGTTTTCTGGGCAGGGGGTGGGGTCAGGATGTGAATATCCAGTGAGATTAGTTTATGGTCTGATCTTACCAGTGAGGGATACACTTCTGGTCTGGAGCATAGAGTCCCCATGTTGGTGATGATCAGGTCCAGTATGTTTTCCCCTCTTGTGGGAGTGGTAACAAGTTGTTCCATAGCATTTGAGTTTATAAATTCTAGGAACCTTTGGGCTAGGGTGTTGGAGCTAGAGTAATGCTCCCAGTCTATGTTTGGGTAGTTGAAGTCGCCCAATATAATGGTGTTTGGAGAGACCTTCATATTTTTCAGTGTTCTCAGAAAGGCCGAGTGGGGTTCCTGGGTTTGGGAGGGTGGTCTGTAGCAGGCTATAAACTGGAAGGCAGTTTTACCCACTGTTAGTTGCACATGGATTGTCTCTGATGCTTCGTGCTTTGCCACCATCCTGGAGGTGTGGGTATCTTTGATGAATATCGATACTCCTCCTTTGTGGTTCAGTCCAAGTTTTGGGGCCGAAAAGCATGGCATGGCATGAGGTATAACCTGGTAGTGCTGGGGTGCTCTCGGGAGCCCTGAACCAGGTTTCTGTTACTGCACAGATATCAATGTTCTCCATGCTAAGGAGAGTTTCGAAAAGTGCATCTTGAGGTTTAGACTTCTGGCATTGAGTAACATTACTCTTAGTTTCTTATCCCTTGTGATACCTATGGAGGTGGGTTTGTCTTTTGAGCCTTGCCTAAAAAGGCACTATGGGGTAGCAAGAGCCTTTGCCAATATCCGAAAGCCCAGGGTGACAGGTGCAAGCCGTCCCTAGCGAAGCATCGTGGCTTGTCGAGCATATCATCCCAAGCTGACAGGCATTGATCCCCTTTGAATGACACCAGTACTTAAGCCAATTGTTGAAATTGATCATCTTGTCTTCATATTGTGGCATCATTCTTGGTGAGGTAAGATGCTACTCAAGGTCAGGGTCATACCGGCCTGGGCTACATGCTCAGAGAGCTCCTTTATGTCTCTTTTCATGTAGTCCAGGGAGGTATGTCTCAGGTCATTCACACCAGCATGGACAATGACTGAGTCATATTTGTACTTGCCTTGGAGTGACCTGAGTGCTTGTGTTATGTGGCGGATCCTAGCACCCGACAGGCTGCTCACCGTGACCCTCTCCTTCTTCAGCCTGGTGAGCGGGACGTCAGTGTGCCTGACGATAGAGTCACCTATTACAAGTGTATCAGGTGTGTTGTTTAGTCTTAAGGGCTGTGACTGTTCAGCACACTGACTTTGTGCACTGCACGTGTTTTGTTTTGGGGTAGCGGTTGCTTGGGTGTCTGCTTTGGAGGTCTCTGCTGTTTAGGCAGATCTTTATTTAGAGCCTCCGAGTATGTTTTTGTGTGATTATGTGTTTGGTTTGCTGTCGTGGTAGGTCTATGTGAGACTGGAATTGTAGTGAGTGTGGTTTCCTTCTCCTCCTGACTGGTTATGCCAGTACTGAGTTGAGAGAGCTTAGCCTCCAGTTTGGCTATATGGTTGCATCTCTCACATGTGTTGGAATTTGTTGCGAGGAGGAGAGGGTTGTCTGTGTACATGAGGCAGTTGTAACATTGCCTCAAGATTCCCAGATTCACCAGCTGGACCGGAGAGGAGATTGACAACTGACATTTGGACATGCTAGAATAATATTGGGAATTCTTTAATAATTGAAAACAAGGGCCAGTGGGGAGTGTTGGTGAAAATGGTGTTGAATCAGTCATGTTTTTATATCTAAATATACACATAGATAAATATGGTGGGATAATTCTGAGAAGGTATATACAGCACTCATGTTTACACTTAAGGATATGTATACATATATATATATATATATATATATATATATATATATATATATATATATATACATATGTAGATATATATAATGTGTATATATATATATATATATATATATATATATATATATATATATATATATATATATATATATATATATATATATATATATATATACATATATATACACACACACACATGTACATACACACATATGTATACACATACACATATGTATATATATATATATATATATATATATATATATATATATATATATATATATATATATATATATCTATAAAAAACATACGCCCATAACATATAGTGGAGTCATACCTCAGCACCATAAGCCACAACCTCTTAGTGCATGGGAATGTAATATAGGTATTGCAGTTATATATGTAGAAAGTTGCTACAGTAACAGGCTTGTGTCAACAGACACGTTGTGTAGGAAGTCACTTCTGATATTGACATGTACGCCATCAGTTACAGACATTATAAAATCATCATAGTGAAGTACCACACAAATCACAGTAATGATCCTGTGGAATACAGCAGAAAAATGACCAATAAACGTGGATAGTCTGAAACAATCTGGTCAGTCCAGAGGTATACACAGAACTCCTTAGTGCAAGATGTATGGACCAAGCCTGACAAAGGGGATGTTTACAGCCATGAAAATGGGGATATCACAAAATACTAGAATAGATAAGCTCACACAGTTGATGCATTCACACCCTCCTGTCTGTCCTAACACATATTAACTGGGGGAGCAGAGGTCCCAAGCCTACATACTTCCCACTAGTTAGTGACATACATCTTCACAGCATCCTACTGCTTTTTCAGAAATACACAATACATATGGTTGCCAGGCAACAGTACATCTGACAAATAGATGGACATAACATCACACTAGGTAAATACACTGAGCTGCTACACATGTCACAAAGCATTGTGTAAACTACAGGTAGACTGCCACAAAACTGACCCAAGTTTCCTCTGGGGAATACACATGTACTTGCAAATATAGCAGGCACTGCAGGCATGTAACAGCACAGAGTAACAGACACCAGTGTGAAAGTGCATACCCACAACCAATCTCAACACAGTCACAGTCACATTATGGTAAGCCTAATTAATAGTACAGTATATGGACTGTGTGAACAAAACCATCCTCATATTTGCCACTCACACACTAACCCTACATATACTGGTCCAATTCACAGTGCAGTCTGATGCCTGACTGTGGTATGGGACATGTCTCAGTCAGGCACTACAAACATATACGCTGATAGAGTGCCAGAAACTGGAGCAGCATGCAATGTCAGACAGAACAGGACCAATAACACTGACATCTACCACAGGTTGTACACAGGCCAAGTAACATATTCACAATACACTGCTACACAATACTGACACTTTGAATCACCATAAGTAATAAAAGTGAACAAGCCAGCAGATGATAACCAATAACACAATACCATACGGGTCTGCTAGAAGGGGTGTCCGGATCCAACAATCTGCCACAAGAAGTAAAATTTCAAGACTTTTATTGGCAAATACATATATATTTAAATGCTGTAGTAGTTAAGCGCTTTCATCTACTTAATAGACTTCATCAGAACACTAACTTACAGTTCATTATTCCTTAAATACTATGGTAAGCTGATGAAACACCTGCTTCTAATCAAGTGATTAACTCTGAACCACATTACTTTTTTAAAGTGCTAATTGCTAAATAAATAAATATACATATCATATTGAAAATGGGTATACAATAAAATAAAATAAAAAAAGCACAATGACTTGATTTATGAATGCTAAAACCTACATGATAATTAAAATCTCTATACAGTGAAACAGTCTGCTTCACATTTTAGATTCCAGTATGGCTCTGATAGATATGGCATCATTTATTCCTGGATGCACTGTGGCATTTAGTAATATTTGCCATTTTGTTTCCCTCTCATAAAGTTTCTTGGTGATGCCCCCCCAGGGTTTACCCTCACCTGCTCTAATATGGCAAATTTAAATTCAACACATCCTGGATTTATAATAAGATGTCTATATAAAGCATTTGTCTCATCTTTTTTCTTTATACGATAACCATGATCATAGATCCTATTCCTAAAACATCTATCTGTTTTTCCCACATAAAAACTGGGACATTTTGTGCATTTAGCCAGGTATACCACATGATGAGTTCTACAGTTACCATACTGAAATTTTAACAATGTTTGACTGATGTTCCCCAGTTTAAGTGTAGCCTCTTCCATAATGGCATGACACTGATTGCATTTTCCACATTTTCGAGTACCACCCTTCCTGTTTCCATTTATAATATTGTTCTTCATCTCAAATTGATTTTTAAGATTAAAACCTGTCTTATAGACAAATGTGGGACATTCTCCTAATATTTTATTTATATTTTCCTCAGATTTTAAAATATTCCAATTATTAATTATTGCATCCTTGATGTTCTTAACAGCATCTCCAAACTGTAAAGTACATGCCCGCTGAAATTGATTCTGATTCAGTATAACTTGCTGTATATTCACCTCACCGCTACCCAAAAGGGTTTATACATATTACCCCATTCCATCTTTACATATTTTATATTATTGTCTATAAGGGTACTGGGATATCCTCTTTTGTAAAACATATTACCAATAAAATCTAATTCCTTAAGCATTACATTGTACTTGGAAGTCATCCTGGCAGCCCTGATACATTTACCTTTGATTATACTGGCTTTTTGTTTGTAGGGATGACAGCTAGTATATTTCAGATAAGTGTTACTAAATGTACTTTTCCTATGTATTTTAGAGCAAAAATGATCATTCTCTACATAAATAAAAGTATCTAAATAGGAAATACCCTGGGTGTCACTTTGATAGGTGAATTTTAAGTATTCACTAGAATTGTTTAAATAATCAAAAAACAATTCTAGTTCATGTAAGGAATCATTCCATATAATAAATATATTGTCCAGGAATCGAACATAACATTTAATGGCCATCATCCACTTACTTGGGAATACTTCTTTTTCTTCCCAGTTTAACAACACCAAATTAGCAGAAATGGGCACACAAGCTGCGCCCATCGCTACACCATTACTTTGTTTGTAATATTTACCTTCATAAAATATGAAATTATTTTTTAATACTAAATCCATAAATTCCAGTGTTAATAACACTTTATCCCATGGAAACTCAGCATATTTTTGAATAATTTCCTTAAATTTTGTAAGGCTATCATCCTCAGGAATACATGAAAATAAATCTATATATATGTATTTGCCAATAAAAGTCTTGAAATTTTACGTCTTGTGGCAGATTGTTGGATCCGGACACCCCTTCTAGCAGACCCTTGTGGTACTGAATCACCATAAGTACACAGACCTCACTACTGTACAGACTATAACAGAATGTCCAGGTTTGGTCCTCAAATATAAGGCCTACTATACATAACATGTCTAGCACTCTGATATATCACTGGCTTGTTATCAGGAATTATGTCAATAAATAATGATATACTGTACATATGCACCTCTTACTGCATAATATATGTACAAAGGGAGACAGACTTAGGGGACAGAGGCACAAACACAGGGCCAATATTGACATATTGCTGTGATAAACTGAGAACATCCCTGGTGTAACAGGGTTTGTTGTGACATATCTCTTCGGAGGGATATGAAGTCAGTAACACACATGGATCTCACCATGTACTAACTGCAATCATCAGAGTATGCTACTGCATTTATAAAGATAGGAAATGTGTGAGTAACACACCACATCTAAGAATCAAAACTCTGGCCAGTCTGCAGATAACCCTACAGGTGAGAGTTTCCTCAACCACATAACACTGTCATGCCAGACTTTAAATCATGTAGAACAGCCATATCCACACAAACCATGTTAAACCAACATTACTTCAAATGTAGAACAGCAATACTTAATTCTGTCCCTATGTCTGGAACACTCCTCTCCTGTTTGTTGGCCTGTCTCCAAAGTGTATGTTGTAAGAGGTATTTCCAACTACCCTCTGTGATGCTGTTTGTCAGACACCCACATGAAGTCCTGCTCATAGTGAAGGGAAAGGGCCAACACACACGTGAAGTGCTTAGTTATAGGAGTGTGTTTTCATTCACTTGGCTATATGAATGATACCACAGCTGTTCCACATACAATTAGCAATTGGGGGACTCCAATTCATGCACAGGCCATCAGCTGATCAAGAGCATTACCTACAAAAGTCAAGCTGCTCCTATGCAAAACAGATGTACTTTTCCACATCCACCAGAAAGGGAGAGAGAGAGAGAGAGACAGAGAGAAAGTAAGAAAGGAAGGGAGTAAGAGCCAAGAGTGTTTGTGTATGATCCGCGGGTGGAGAGTGGTATCTGGGTATTATAACAGTTGCCTATATTGTTTACTAATCCATACTGTCACATAGTAATTGCACATGGCTGTGGATTGTTTACAATAACCTCTACAGTGTTTGAAAACTGTTGGCCTTGTAATGTGGACATTGGAACATATAGGTCTTCAATATAATGATGTAGCAAACCCACCCTGCAATGGATCCTGTCATTACAAAATCACCTCAACACCCACACAGGATACTGATGACACTAACACACACTTACCACTACTGAGTTTCAGACCCCTACCTATGTACTGCTATTACAGTGTTATGCAGTTATTGCACGCGGCATGGAGCTTACATGTTGGAGAGCTGTCCAAAGGTATCTTAGAAGGTGAGTGACATCAGCAGCAGCGCTAAAGGAGGGATAAGGAAGTGTAGTAAGTGTGAATGTCCTCAAAATCAGGTGCTAACAAAGACACACACACTCTCTCACAGAAACATGCACATTATCATATTTGCTACACTACAGTATTACACAGTTATTGCAAGAGCCATAGAGCTTATAGAGCTGAAACATGGCCAAAGGTTATTTCAAGGTGAATGTCCTAGCTAAACCCCATACCTAGCTATGTATTGCTACTATAGTGTACCGCATTTATCACACATGCCACAGAACAGCCCTTGTAAATACTGGCATTGGGTGATGTAGTGGGTGAGAGATCCCAAAAATAAGTTGACCATACACACACATTTTCATTTGCCAGGGGTGAGGTTCAAACCTCTATCTAACAATCTTTACAGACCATTACAGTACATATTTACCACATGCAACACTGACCAGACATGGTTTAGGGCTGACAACAGGTACTTCTAAGGTGGATGATATCTGCAGGACTGCTAAAGTCAGGCTCTGTGATGTGTACTGGGTGTAAATGAGGCCACAATCTTTGAGGTACAGACATACATATGTACACACACAAACACTTGCCACGGATGAGATTCAAACCCATACCTATGTAGTTACTGCTACTACATTGTTCCATATTTATGACACACGCCATGGAGCTTACATGTTGAAGAGCTGTGCCAAGGTATCTTTGAAGGTAACTAACATCAGCAGCAGTTCTAAAGGAGGCATAAGAGAAGAGTAGTAAGTGCAATGTCCATAAAACCAGGTATTATCAAAGACACACGCACACACACTCTCTCTCTCACACAAACACAACACTTGCACAGTTGCCATGTCTGGGATTAGAACTCCTACCTAATGAGTATGCTACACTATAGTATCACACAGTTATCGCAAGCACCATGGAGCTTATATGCTGGAGAGCTCTCCACAGGTATCTTTGCCATGTCTGGGATTAGAACTCCTACCTAAATAGGATGCTACACTACAGCATTATGCAGTTATCACAAGTGCCACGGAGCTTATAAGGCTGGCCCTTGTCCAAAGGATTATTTCAAGGTGACTGACATCAGCAGGCATTCTAAAGTAGGGCAATGGGAGGTGTAGTGACTTTGAATGGCCTCAAAATCATTCATTGCCATACACATAAATGCACACACACACACACACACACACACACACACACACACACACACACACACACACACACACACAGTTTCACAGTTGCCATGTCTAGGATTAGAACTCATATCTAACTAGTTTTCTATACTAGACTATTACACACATATCGCAAGTGCCACACAGCTTGAGATTTGGCCAGAGGGTTATTTCAAGGTTACTGACTTCAGCAGGAGTGCTAACATGGGCAATGTGAAGTGCAGTGTGTGTGAATGGGCCATAAACCATTCCTCTGGAAACACACACACACACGCACACACACACACACACACACACACACACACACACACACACATGCGCGCACGCGCGCACACACACACACACACTCAGTCACACACAACTTTACATTTGATAGAACTGGGTATACAAATGCTAGATGAATACTGATTTGTACTATCAAGTTACAGAGTTATCACAAGCATCACAGACACTATAGGGCTGAGGGCTACCAAAAGCAATGTCTACAGTGATTGACTTCAGCACATCTTGTGATATCGGTCAATTGGATGTGTGGTGGGTAGGACAGGCCTCATGATGGAAATCTCTCTGTCACTGTCTGCCTCTCTCTTCCCCACATCTGTGTGTGTATGTTTGACATATTATAGTGTGTTGGCCTTGGATATGTGTGAGTATTCCTATCCAATGTGTGTGCAAAGCATGAATGGTGTACAATGCAGTGTGTGTGTGCACAGACATCTGTGACTGACAGATATGTATAGTTCACTGTGTTGTCAGACATGGGCTTCATTTCTCTAAGTGTAGGAGCATGCCCAGTATGACCTTCTGCATTGAGTGTGTGAATCCATTCCAGGTAGGTTGTACTCCAGTCCAGGGTTTGGTGTTCTACACCTACAGCTAGCAACCTGGTTCTGCAGGATATCTGTAGATAGGTTGACAATATGGAGTCACAATGGGTGAAAGATAGTGGGATACTGTAACTATTGTGTCTGTGCTGCTTGTGTTACATGGTTGGTGTTAGCAGAGATATTCAGACATATGTACTATTTTACAATGTGATGTATTATGTCATCAACTATTGACAGATATACTTATCTGCTCATGGTTATTTCCTGTGAAATACAAGATGAATGAAGCTGTGTCCAGTATTGTGGTCTGCAGCCTACATATTCTTGCACACTCATGCTATTTTGGTGGGGTAGCTGCAGACCCTTGCTGATGGGTCTGTGTAAATTGTCCGGCACCTTGCTACTATGGTGGTTGAGGATCCCCTTCTTGTACATATATTGACATAACAGAATGGCCATATCCTGCTGTGGCCATATCTCTCAGCTGTACAGCTTCACCCAGGTAACCCAGAGGCAGGGCTCATATATCTGGTCAGTTCCCCTTCACATTGTGGTTTACATGCAGGTTTGTATCCAACCATTACTGGGTTTCCAGGCAGGCATAGTATGGGCACAAATCAGAGTTTCAGACTTCATACACTCCATGATGTTTATGCTTCTACACCCCTCACTCTGTTATTCTATCCTCTTCCTAACATTATGAAAGTGATATCTGAGAAGTATCCCTATACTTGTCCCTTCATCCCAGCAGTATTTAGGGGTTGGTCCACAGTTCATGCAGTAGGACATGGTAGGCATGCTACTAGGATTTGTCAACATGGCCTTGTATTTGTGTTCTGTTGACTGTGTTATGTTCTTAGTTGGGACCCCATGAGATAACATACATTGGCACTACAGGTGAGGCACAGGCCTTTGACAGAGGACTGTAGGTCATTTGGTAGTGATGCAGGCCATCTGTAGCAGGCCAGTGCATTCTGTCACTCCTACAGTCCCAGGCTGCAAGCCACTGGATTCCCCTAGGGTAATGGGGTAAGTGTGCGAGATGTTAATGGCAATAATTCCTGTCCATATTAATCCATTGGTCTGGATGCTGGCAGGGTGCTGCTTACAGCTAGGGACAAACCTGCATGGGACACCTCTTCAGCATGCTGCATTCTGTGGATATTTCCATAGAGAAGTGGGGGTCATATTGTAATCATTCCCAACAGCAAGAATATGACCTGTGATAAACCTGTGGCTGATGGTAGGGTGAGCTGAGTGCATGTGTGATATGGAAGCTTCTTGCAGATGACTCACAGATGTACATGGGACATTCCCCTTATGCTGCCTTGTGTTGGGACATAGGCAGTCTCTCATTACTTCATAACTGTGCCTTTTGTGGTCTGCCACTGATTGGCCAGACTACATCAGTATTCCATATTACACAGACAACTAATGTGCTGCTAACCTGTATGTACAATTCCAAAGGTGTATGCAGTTGACAGTTATATTTTATGTACTCTGTCTAGGGTACTTCCACCTGTGTACTGTGTGTATGTCTGGGCCCACATTCATGGCATGTCCGTCTTTCAGATGGTGACAGATATTGATATCTGGACAGTGAGTATGGATGACTGCTGACATGGGTATTGCTGAGAAGCATTGTGGTTAGCACTGCAGTTGTCAGAACATGGCCCTGTCACCAACAGTACTGGCCATAGGCCACCAAGACACAACCCTCCATGCCTACATGCTGACCACTTTCAGACAATATTGAACACATAACAACCTAACACACGGACCCCTGCATATTGTACACATGCAACAATCTATCCTGTAGATTGGGCCACCTCAGGTAATCTGTGCTCCACTGTTATTAAACCCACACATACATGTTACTGCATTTCTACATAGGATTGTGGCGGGGGCACACCTTACGACTTTAAACATTTGCTATGACTGTACTGGTATTTCAGGTACTCTGTTAGCTTCCATTTCATTTTGTATTCTGATCTATCATGCAGACTGGAGGCATATCAGTAGAGTACAGATCTTAGGTTTTATTGAACTACATTTCAGTTTCAGACTTCTTACCCTTCAGAACTAACATACAACTGCCAGACCTGTTGTAGTCTGTCAGTGTAGGTCTGGAGGGGGGCTGTTCACCATTGCCATCAATTGGAGGCCTTAGCCCAGCCTTTCGTTATGGTCATTTACACCTGTCCTGCTAGCTGAGGCTGGTGTTGGGTATGTGAGCCTCACTGACATGCATGTGTGTGTCCTATGGACACACATTTGGGCCAACACATGTACTGCAGTGGGATTTGTCACCTTGTCTAGTACTGTCTAGTATGTTAACACCAGTATTTGTTATGGATTTCATGCTGCCCATATAGGTGTCCACTATCTGCTGCTATCCCATTCAGCCACCCAATTCCCTTGCATGTTCACGTCCATACCATAGATACAACTATCAGAACATACTACTCTATTCAGTAATTGATAGGAAGAGTGACTTACCTTGTGGCTGTGCCAGTATTGAGGACGGTGCTGGAGGGCTGATGATGTTGGATGCACATAGTACACTCCCTATACATGGTAAAGCACAGGTAGTGTCATATTGGCATCCCTTTTACTGTATGTGCGAGTCAGAGAGAGGTGTAATTCCCTGGGTCTTTACCGTGCCAGTGTATGTGCTATGTGTTGCTGCTTTGCCAAAGCCTGGGCATACTGAGCAAGCCTCCTTCTGCCTACAACATGGGCAGTCTCAGGTAGTTCTTCCACTGAGTCCCTCTGTGCCTGTGATGGCCTTGGCAATGGTGGGGAGCTGTGTGGCCTTGCCCCGTGCTGTTCCTGCTGCAGCTGTTTCCGCAGGATCATATTGTGTAGCATGGCACATACTATGAACATTTGTGCACATGTAGCTGGACAGTACTGCAAGGCTCCACCAGATATGTCCAGGCAGTGGAACTGTGACTTGAGCATCCCAAGCACATGCTCTATTATGATTCTGGTTTGTGGTTGTGCCTCATTATGGAGTTCTTGTTTGGGTGTGCATGCATTTCTGATGAGTGCCATCAGCCCCGGCTCCAGTGCGTAACCAGCATCCCCCACTAGGTTGCCATATGGGATGTCTCCACTGGCAAATAACTGGTACAGCTGTGTCATATGCCAGATGTGGGAGTCGTGATATCTTCCAGGGCTGCCAGCACACACATTCAAGATAATGCCCTGGGCATCACACATGACCTGGCAGTTGATGGAGGGGAAGCTCTTGCAGTTTATGTAGACCCTACCCTGCTCACCGGGTGGTGGTTTGATGTGTATGTGCATGCAGTCTATAGCACCTACTACCTCAGGGTATTCTGCTGTTTGGTGGAAGAGATCCATATTGCTGGTCAACGCCTCATGGGTGTTGAGGAAATATATGTGCTCACCGGCATGTGCTGACATGGCATCCAGGAACTGGTGGAGTACCCTGGATGCTGATGCCTGTGAGATCCCCATGATATCCCAGTTGCCCTTTGGAAGGTACCTGTGGCTAGTATTCATAAGCCTACACATACCTTGGTATCCACTGGGATGGGTTCCCCTCTGTTGGATCTGTGTGTGAGGCATGGCCTGCACAACTCAACAATTTGCTGTAGGAGGTCCCTGTCTACCCTATAGTGCTTCACTAGCTCCAGCTCATGTAGCCCCTGGTAGGTTACCCTGGTTCTGTACACTCTTCTTCTTCTCTTCACTGTGGGTTGGTCATCAGCATTCACATCCTCACCACCCTCAGCCTCTTGGCATACTGATGTATGAGAGCAACAGCAGCCCCTAACATTTTGTTAGTTTTGTCAGGTAAAATTTCCCTGTCTGTGTACACCGGTGGTGTAGAGTTTGTGGGAAAAACCAGACTGGAAGGTGTGTGCATAGTTTATAATAGTGTGCTAGGCTGTTCCATGTGTAATTGGCTGATTCTGATAGATTTCACCTGCCAGCTATGCTAGTTTTCCTTGACTGCCTTCTTACTGCTGTTTCCCTTCCCATTGCCTTCCCATTTAAGCCCCAAGGCACAGCGTGTGCACCCAGTGCTCAGATGTGAAAAGTGCTGCTATTTTTTTTTTTTTCTTTTTTGTGCACACACCCGTTTAGGCAATGTAAACACTACTAGGCAGCCTCAGACACACACCCCTTTCTTAGCTGTGCTTAGCTAAGGGCAAAAATGGGCCACAGAGCTCCAATAAGCTTACAGCATGCATGACACTTCCCCTTATGAGGTCATTTACCTCTTATACTTATACAATGGTGTTGCTGCACCTACACAGTTGGGTGCAAGCTAACACTGAGAGGAAATCTGTGATTCAGTATCAGTCCCCTCATTTCCATAAAACAGAATGCTAATTCATAGTTGCCACACTCACACTGAGCCTGCCCCCTTAGCAGCCACTATTCCCTGGTATTGTTGTCTTATGCATGCCATTGATTATTATGGCAAAATGCTGATTTGAGTTTAAAAGCTTATTTCCAACTGTTTTCTTATTTTCAGGCTGATCCCATTTGTGTACCGCTACCCTATGCTTAAAAGGCCGAAATCAGCCCAAAAAAATAAAAGTAATTTTTTATAATTTTGTAACTATTTTTCATGCCAGTGGCCATATATTTGGCCGTTGGCATGCCTACTGCATTGAATACATGCTTTCTTTGGAGCTGTCATGTCTCCATTTTGTAATTTGCATAAATGTATTTGCTTAGTAACCAAATACATTTCTGCAGGTCACACTTTTCCTGCACAGATGCCTGCCTGCTTCCTGGATCACTAATTCACCTTATTTGCATGGTTTTCACCAGCAAATGGGGTAATTAGCATATAGCAGTGGTGTCTGTGCAGGAATAGTGTAGGAGTGCTCATGCATGTCCCGGGAGCTCATTCCTGGATCACTCATTGGCCATATTGCGTGCAGCAGCTCTTGCACTATTCCTGCATTCCGTGGAGAGCTTGCTGAATCTGGGGGATAGTGTTTTTAATGCAGAGTTTCTGTAGTTTTAACTATTACATATTCAAAATGATTTACTGCTCTCTGTTAACATATTGAACATCAGATTATTTCATTTTGTCATGCACAACAAATTGTGTCCTCACAACTAGCAAACATCAGTTGTGCAGTGCAGAGGGTAAAGTGGCAACAGTGCTAGTGTAGATGGCGATATGCACATAATCATTTTTAAGGTATGTTTCTGTTAATAGTGTGTAATATTTGTTTTATATTCTGGGTAATTGTCGGCTCTACCATTGTTTAATTCAAACTTTTGATAATGGATGGGCCATTAATGGTATAAATCAGTGTAATTTCCCTTACATCTTTCTTTCTAGATTATTTTCTTTAATTGCAAGCACTGATATTTTTGAAATGAAATGCATGTACATGCAAAGTGTCTACATACTAGCTTACATTGTGCACACACATATTCTGCTGTATTTTCTTCTTTTATTAACTCATTGCATTTGAAGTTAAGTATTGACATCAGTACATAGAAGTCATATGCTACATTTCATATTGTAAGTACTTGAAATGTCTACCCTGACTCCCAGTAGGCCAAGGCCAAATGTGTCATACATGATATCTCCTAAAGCTAGGAGGTGAAGATACATGTAGTTGTTATGTGAGCTGGATGGTGTTACACTGCCATGATGTACTTAATGCAGGGTATCCTACAGACACTGATCTCATAGTGCTGTGGAACTGGGAATTTGAATTAGAGGTTCTGCTACATGTAGATGAACACTGACGTTACCTGCATGAATTTTGTTGTGAATGTTCCTGTACTATTTCTACTACTTTCTTGAGAAGCACTTATAGTGTGATGTGTTATGCCCCCACATGTCTGCATTGTAGTCCATGCTCTTTCCCTTCCAATGCTGACTCTTTTTGTGTTTGATAAGTCTTCACTAGTGTACGAATGGAGGCAGACATGGATGCTTGGTGGCTACAGAACAATGGGATCATGGCATTATCCCTGCTCTCTACCATTTCATTGTAATGCTGGAAATATTCATATAAACTGTGCAGTACTAGCAGTACTCTGACCATTTCTAGTGACTATCTGTGCCAGTGCACTGACCCTTAGCAATGCCACAGCACATTTCCAGCTGGGCAACCGATGCTTTACATGTTTCTTGGGGTAGCTGGGACATATGCCTGCACCTGGCACCCCTTTGTAAAGATGACACTATGGACACAGTTACCTTTGAATGTCTGCCATCATCCAGAATGTGTTTCTGTGGGTTTGGAGACAATGGTTTAGAGGGTTGTGGGTTTTTTCCCTGTACAACATATGAGTAATGTCACCTTGTACTTGATTTGGTGATCCAGTGTCACTTCCTGCAGAGTTACTAACATGTTGTGGGGTGTGAGATCCTGCCATTAAGCTTAGCAACTGTTTGCCACTTTTCTCAGGTTGTTCCATAAAGATAACTATGTCATCGTAACCATCAGCCATTCTGCTGCTGATACCCTCTACCTCTAGATAGTTAAGCAACCATCCTCTCTGTTTTCTCTATGCAGCAGAAGAGGAGATCTCCTGCAAAAGAGCTCTGGAGGAAAGGCTACTGAAGAAGTTGACTGAGGATACTTGTGAATATGCAAAAATAAAACAAAAACATTCCATTCAAAAAAAGATGTCAAGTAATAAGCATTTTTTCTGTATTTTACTTATTTTGTAATTATAAATGCAAAAGTAATTTATATACAGAGATAATAAAAGAAGTAAAGTGATTTCAGTACACAACTGCAGCACAATACATATCAGCCAGATACTTCAAATCTATTACCATTTCCTATGTTACACTAGCATATCCCATTAGTAAATACTAAATATTGCCATGACACAGAAAGACTTTGCACTGATATGTTTATATGTGGCCCAAGAAATAACAAAGACTAAGTGGACTGAATCTAAGGCATTTCATTATTTGTGATGGTTTCTGAAAGTGCAAGAGAGTGGTACATAAACATAACAAGAGAATGAGTCACCAAAACCACCTGCCAGGAAAACAATAACACCTGAATGGATGTTTTGTGGAGAAATCTAACTACCATAATTAGAAACTTTATGAAAACTTTGGAAGTAACTGCTAAGACAAGGAACACTCCTCTATTTTTGCTATGCATAATTGCAGAAGCCCTTGCACATTTTCTATTTCAAGGCCTGATTACCCCATAAAAATAACATCCTACAGCTATAGAGATGTTAATCAATACTTTTCCTGAGGGAAAGCTGTATGTTTTGCAGCAACCAGTTGAAAAGTAGAATGAAACAAATCATTCAAATTTCGCAGATAAAGGACTGGCCTACATCATCCTGATTTACTTGAAGACAACAATATCCCAAATAGATTATTTTTCCTTTCCATTTTCCTTTTGAGACACTCCTTCATTTTTAATAGATGGACCTGCAAAGAGCTGACAAGGAGAGAGCACAGAGGGCCTGAGAAATGAATATTGTCTTCCCTGTTATGGCTACCAGTTGGCTGCAGAGGACGTAGGACAGATGAATCTCACTAATGTGTTAGCACTTAGAAGAGTTGAACAATTATTTCCTTTCCTTCATCCAGTTGTCATAAAAAGGAATGAATAACTAAGAGTAAGAAAACCTGCAAGAAATGCTAATCTATTTTGATCTATTTTGAGTACAGAGAAGGTTTTCCAGACATAAATGTTGCTTTAAATGTTGATTACAATTCATCTACTGAAAATCTGAGGATTCTTTAAACAGTAAGGAACAGTTCAGAATATTTTACATCCTTCTTAATATCTCCTATCAATCTCTTTTGTTTCAGACTTACTATTTATATAGAAAATGTTTTGCTGTTCTATATTTGTAAACAAAATGATTTATTACTGTATTACATGTAAAGTAATATGTCTATATGGCATTGTAATATAAACTGGCTTTTACAATCAATTTCGTAATGTGTAATATTTGTAAAATGCCTTTCGTGATGTACCCTGGAGCTTTTCACCCCAAGCCTCCACTGAAAATGGGTACCCTGTGGGCCCAGTCAGACTTTCTCAGTAAAAAGTAAATAAATAGCAAATAATTAATAAATTATCCATCCCCTTAGAATACATTGCCTGTGGAAGAAAGCACTGGTGATCATTAGACTAAGGTTTCTTACTCATCTACTAAATGGGCAATATATCTGGTTACTTAAACAAACTAAAGGGTGAATGGTAAACATACCTCTCAACCTCTTAGGACAAGAAATCTTGACAAAGACAAAAATAATGAGGGGACAAAGGTTTAAAAATAGGGAAAATTGTAATTATTGCTCTTATAAACTTAGAATGTTGCTAGAATAACGGGTTTTGCATTAGCATATGTTTTCTGAAGGATATGAAATCTGTAACTCAAATGCCTATCATTGTTCAATGACTTCAATTCTCACCAATTTGCCAGAAAACCACACATTTTATGAAGTACAGACTAAAAATGTGAGGCAAAAATCTGGACATTCTGTGAAAATCTGAATGGTTGAGAGGAATGATGGTAACAGGCACTCCTTAGGCTATTACACTTGTGTTAACTGTTTTAATACCAGCGTGGGCTTTCCTTTTGCTGAAAGCCATCCGTGTGATGTGTGTGTGTATGGAATATAACTTTCTTTCAGAAATAGAAGACCCAAAATTTCAGGCCTTGTGTATCCACAAAGTAAATTGTAATTCAAATAAAAAAACAATGAATTTTAAAACTTTCTGTTGCACCTGAAAAGTATTTTTGCTGGATACTTTATCCCCCCTGATACTCCTGACATGGACATGCATGCAGTCACACCCCTACTATTTCTATATATTAATGCCATAAAACTGCTGCTCCTTGGAGTATGGAGTATACTCTAATAAGTCATAGTCTCACTCCTATTATATTTCCACTATCATTTACACTTGTAGTCTCACTATCCTGAAGGTCACAATGATAGCCCCAGAATTGCAAGAGACACAGGTGGAATGTGACACATTTGACCTCTTTTGTTCTGTCTCAGTGAAGAGATTCCTCAAGTATTCCATTACTTGTATGAATTTCATTTTATATGGGATCCGAAGAAGGGCAAACAGTAGACTCTGCAAGTTTTACACTGTTAAACTAACAGATGGGAGATTCTCCTCACCAAGGAGAAGCCCTACTAACCTAAACATTATATGAAATGCACTACTTGAAAAATTAGGAGTTAGATAAGAAGAGACATCTGATAAACAATTCTGGAAAATGCAGGACAATATTAATTTTGCATTTTGAGCTAGTAGTCCAGGTAAGACCTTACTATACAGATTGAGTGACTGAATACTTATTCATTCATCTAATCAGGCCAGTGATGTCTTTTGTTAACAAAATCCCCCCAACATCACTTTGTGGCCCTGAATAAGGATATGATTCCCAACAAATCTTTCTGAAGGATCTTAACTGTTTTTCATTTTCAGAAAGTCATAAGATCAAAAATGCCAAGACGAGATTATTATACTGATGCTGTTGTGTGGTGTAGTGGTGATGGCGTGGAAAGTGAAAAAGAGTCATGCTTACTTTTCGACCACTGCTGGTTGTTAACCATCTAGAATAAAATCACTTTTTGTAATCTGTTTTCCCTTTTAGCATTCAAGATAGCTTTGCCTGCTCTTTTAGCGAAATAAAATGACAGCTTTCTGAGTGGAGAAAATGTCTGAATGAAAATGTCCAACTTAGCTCTGAAACAGAAAGCTTGGAGGATGTTAATGATAATTGCACTGCAGGCCTGACTAATCAGACGTTCCTCAAAACAAAAGTATAAACAAGGTACGATGGGTAAAACAGCTGATGGGTTGTCTTCTTACACCATGCTTTAACAAGTCTTGGAGAAGACATCACTTATAATAATGGTATACTTCTGGAAGTACTTTCATTAAACTAAAAATATCAACATTTCCTTATTACTGGGCAGCCTCAGGAATTGAAATAAGATACTTCTCTAAGTAATTTTAAAATTAAATCAGATACATGGGTTTACATAAATTTAAACCTAACTTTTTAGAACATAAACTATAAGATGGCCCTTAATTAGGCTATGAGTTTGTAACCATCCATTGAACCCTTGTACCATTGTATCCTTAGAAAAGACAGGCAAAGGGTTCTGGCAAAAGTATTCAGAACTGTTTCAAATGAACAGCTCCCCTTTCCTTGGCATACAGCACACTGCAGCCTTATGATATAGCCTGATACATTTTTCAATCCACAGTAGAATAGAAAGCATACAGGACAGTAACCCTCTTTCATTATCCCTGTTGTCCTAACCACACACTGTTTCCCTTCATTATCAAGACCAACTCATTTTGTCCTGATTTTTTGAGGAGATCCAGCAACGGCAGCCTGAATGCCCTTTTTTTCCTCATAATTTCAGGTCTGCTGGAGAGTGTAAACTGAGATCACAGTCAAGTGAAATAACTACATTACAAAGATTCTGAGTGAAGAAAACTCCATAGAAGCTGTACTTCTATAAACAGCCTATGATGAAAGAGGAAGGAGAACCCACCTTAGAAAAAATATGAACTGCATTATGGAAAAGAAGTCAGGGAAAGTGTCAAGCTCAGATGAAGTCATTTCATATTTTAATCAGAACTTTCTCACTGTACCAAATTCACTGACCCCCCCCCCCACCCAAAGGGAAAAAAATGAATAAAAGCAACCCAGCATATCAATAGAGTTATAGCATGGAACACATGGAAAACATAAAAAAATCCACTCATCACAACTGCAAAATATTAAGAAATTTGGTAAAGAGCATAGTACCAAAAGCTAAGAAAAACTATTTCCACAAATTACAAAAACGTAATCATAAGAACTCTAAATTCTTTCAAAGATCTATAAATCAACTACTAAATCCAGGTGAAACAGCAACTCCAAACCTACACTGCCTTTTGAATGTGATTACAATATAACCTGAAAAGTAAACTCACATTTTATCCAAGTGACCAACTTCCTACTGCACCCCCCTTATTTCCATTCTCTGTAAGTCACCAGAAGCAATGTAGCAACACACACACACACACACACACACACACACACACACACACACACACACACACATATATCATTCACCAAATCACATAATATTCTGTAAAAAAATGTATTCAAGCTAAAACATAGCACTGTTACTCATGACAACATTCTTTCTACATATCTCTGCTTAGCTACACAATCCACCATGTATCCCTTGACCATACATATTTTATTTCTCTGTAAAATAATGATATATGCCAACCTTATGGAAACAATCCTATATGCTAGGCTGAATTAACAACAGAGTTAATGAAGGCTCAGGTCCAGGCCCACACATGTGAAATAAGCCCTCTTGTTTCTACCCTCAGTTTAGTCTGAAATCATATACTCTTGTCAAATTAAATAAATAGGCCTCTTATAATTTTCTGCTCCAGGATCATACAGTCCATAATCCAGCACTACCTATATTATACACATACATAAAGTTATATGGGATATCACTTTCTTGTCCACAAAGTGCATTATATATTTATGTAGATGACTTAGTGATCTCAAGGGTTTCCAGTGCAGATTGGAATGCAAATTATTACCATTAGGCTAACCTATCAGCACTCAGATCCAAGTTTATTTTTCCAAAAATCCTGATAATATGCTTGAGAAAAACTAAAACTATGCAGCTCTGTCCGACTGAAAGAGGTACACCCTCAGACTGGTACACATCACATTTACCAGGCACACCCCCAGAATGGTGCACATCACATGAAACAGGTACACCCCCCAGACCGGTACACTTCACATTTAACAGGTACACCCCAGACTGGTGTACATATATGAAACAGATAAATCCTTATACTGCTCCACATCACATGAAATAGGTACACCCCCATACTGGTACACATCACATTTAGCAAGTACACCCCAGACTGTTGCACATACATAAAACAGGGTATACCAAATAGTTTTCATCCTCATTCAATTACTTGGGGATTTGGTTGGCTCGATCACTGTGGATGTTCTTAACCATGCCTCTCAACAAGCAATTTTACTGCCATCAACACTACACCAGGTTCATAAGGATAAATCTAGAAACAACACAGAATTAATAGTATTTATGCTACAGTCAGAATACAGCCTTCCCTTTGCATGTCATGCTTCTGATATATAAAACCAACGGCCTACTCCACCAAGGGGTATTGCAGGTGGTGAAGTTATGCTGATCAGGTCTACAAATAAATGTTGTATGATCAACCATGGCTTCTCCATCCTTGGATAAGCTACCTGGAATGAACTTCTCAAATGTCTCAGAAACATTCATGATCAATATCCTTTTAGGGCTAAACTACTTCTGCAGCTATCAACAGAAAGATCCAAGTGTGTTTGTTTTGCTCTATCTTTGACATGGAAAAATAACTTCTATTTGCCCATAAGATGCTAGATATATGATCTCTTTTAAATTATTCCAATTAATATTGATTAAAGTTGTATATCTAAACAGACTATCACTCATCTATATTCTATTTGCAAAGGGCTGAATCCAGTATGACTTATCTATGATGTGTATTCTTGATAAAATGGACCTAATTCAGTATTGATTTTGGTAGATAAAAAACTCTTATTCATTAATCAATTCTAATTAAGTGCATACCTGAGTTTGGTTATTGATTTTTCTAATGTTTTGATTATCTGTAGACCTTGTCTATAACTGTCCTGTGTGTGTTAGCACATATGCATTTAACTGTTTGTTTTCCACTAACTTATACACAGTTTCATGATTATTTTGTATTGTAATTTTGCTTAACTTTATGAACTTTGTTTTCTTCTCTCCCAGCTTCTGTCTGCAATGGGTTCTTATAGGATCAATCCATCATCCCATTTAAAAATTAACGACAAGTCAATATTGTTCTTAGAGATATTGTTCCATCTTTTTACAGTAATCAAGTTAGGCAAGTTTTATACTTATGTGTCACTTCGGACTCTGAATTCTGATAGTGTAACCGCTTATAGAGACTGAGATTCAATAAACTCTGTGGAGGCTGTGCTCAAAGCATACATGGATTTTACATGCATGCGTGGTGGCGAGAGGTGAGCAGCAGCATGCACCACCTCGCAATGCATATTCATGCAGCGCGCCACATCTAAGCAATGTTTCATGTCTGGTAACAGTGTTCCTGGCCAGGAAACCATGTAAGTGAACACGGACAGCAATCCTGTTTAAAGCATAGCACTTATGGTCAGGGGTTTTGAGCGGAATGTCACAATGATCACCAGGGTTTCACAGATAGCTCTCAATCTCATAGTTCAAAACATCTACACAAAGGTCAAATAACCCAGAAATAGGTCATATAGAAATGTGGTAGAAGTACATGTTCTGAAAGATGTGAAGTATCAAACTCAAACATACCTCTCAACCTCTCAGAGCAAGAAATCTAGTCAAAGCCATAAATAATGGGGGGGGGCAAAGGCCAAAAAGTAGGGACATATTTTTAATATTGCTCTTACAAACTGAGAAAGTTAATAGAATAATAGGTTTTACATTAACATGAATTTTCTGAAGAGCACAAAGTTTGAAACTCAAATGTCTGTCATTATTTTCTGACTTCAATCCACAATGACATGCCAGTGATTTGTCAGAAAACCAACATTTTTGAGGAAAAGATCAATCTGCAAAAAGCTGAACAGTTCAGAAATATGAACTCAAATGTATGCAATACTGAGTCACATCAGTCCTGACATCATCCCAGTGTTATGGCAGAAAGCCACAAATTTGATAAGGAACACATCTGGACACCCTGAGAATATCTGGACAGTTGAGAGGTATGCATGCAAAGTATATGGTCCAAACACAGTACAGGACAGTGTATTTGCAGTGCAAAGTATTGTGATATTCCATTCCTGGTATGCTGTACTGAAGCTTTGTAAATGATCTGTAATGGTACATGGACTGCCACATATAGTAAACACTTGGGAAGTGAGTCTATTGAACAGGGACATGCAGAAAATTGTAGGAATGAACACAGGGAAAGAGGACAAGTGAAACAACAGCAGATGAGGGCATATCAATGGCAGATGGTTATAGCAGCAACACCAACCCCATATCTATATGGTACAGCAGGGACTGCAGAGTGAAAAATGTGTTTTATGTGACTGTCACAAAAGGTAATATAACAATGGCAAAGATGTCAGTGTGAGATAAGCATGCTTACATGAATAATGTAGAAGACATCTATCAGGGATCTAACATCAATTGGTGAAGAGTGCATTTTGTGAAGCTGTGCAAACTGATTTGCCTGACTATGAGTGTAATCTCAGCAGAGGACTCCAGCAAGTGAGGCACGGATAAAGGCTCATTGACAACATCAAAAGAATCAACCACAATCATGGACAATATCAGAATAATACCACCAGTAATCCAATGCCTGTGACATAGCATATGTGATTTAGAGTGGTAAAAGATGATTCTGCACAAACACGCTTGAACAACTATTATGATACATAAACACTCTATGAGGGTAATCACGCACACTGTCCTGGCACTCTAACATTTGCTGGAGGTGTTAGGAGGGGCACTGCTATACCTGTATGCAACATTATGAGCAATATATATATATATATATATATATATATAGAGAGAGAGAGAGAGAGAGAAAGAGAGAGAGAGAGCACAATCCAGTGTCACAAATGTTATCCATGCCATTAATATGTCAAACACCTATGTATGTACTGTGTGCATCACCAGAACATGTAGAACATGCATCTAGTGTAACAAACATGATTGCTGTTCTGCACCGTCATATACAGTCATGTATATGCCACAAAAAGAATACCAATGTATAGCTAATAGGCTATGTGACAGCTCACTGTAACAAAGGTGGTACATTTCAGTTACACATCACTGGAAGATGTGTAGGGAGGTACATGAAGAAGGGTGCATTGTACTCAGTGACTGGTGTGATGAAAGCTGGGAACTATGAAGGTATTATGGCCTCTGGTGTGGATGTCCTTCACATACTCAGTACTTGTGTTACATACAAGGGAGTAGTCAGCTCTATGACCACATGCTGTGGATGTTCCGCAGGACACAGGTCACTTACTTATTGTGTGTTTGCTTTCCTGACTTAACAAATCTCCCCATGTTTTCTTGTCATTGCAGGTGTTGTCAAGGCTGTGGCAGCAAACTTTGGCATGTGTTGATACTGTCTGTATTATACTAATATCATAGTTGGAGTCAATGATTGCCCACAATCTGTAGCTCTTCAGGCAGCTGTTTGGACACAGGATGTGTATGTCATCTGTGATGTCTGTCACTTAAATAATGAACAGGAAAGGGCCTAGCAGAAAGCCCTGTCACTGGATCTGAGATATAGAAAACTTCACACATTTCAACTTAGTGAGATGCCACGTATGTGATACACTGTTCTACCCATTTGGTGATACAGCTGTTTATGGCCACATCTGTAGATTGAATACCTCAGTATGGATTTGTGTCAAATGTCTTGACCTGGTCAAGTTCCACAAGAGGATACTAGTTATCATCCTGCATGCCCTTGATGACCTATTTGAGAACATCTATCAGATGTAACAGACATGATGTAGCATTAAAAACTGACACAGGTCTGTTGCACACAGCTGGAATATTACTAGTGTCCATTTAGAAAAGGTTCATAATGGCATATTGCTCTACCTCACAGCTGAGGAGAGTCAGGATGTCTCTATACATGCATGCATCAGGTGCTGTCCCCCCAACTCAGATGGATGCATGTTGATGTACAATCTTCTATGGGAACACAGGCCTTGTGGAGGGTGATTTGAAGTGTGTATTCAACTGTATCAGGAAGGTAGATGTGCTGAGTCATGCAATAGGCAATCTGTGATGTTGTCACAACCCATTGCTTCTATGTGATAGGCCCGGATGAAGGTAAGATAGTGCATATTGCCTATTATGATCTGGCCTAGGGATTGGACACAATCCTCCATGCAGGTATCATGGAGAAACTCTCCCAGCAGGGTAGTAACCCTTACATCATTAGATGGGTGATCAGTTACCTCACTGACAGAACACATACTGTGAAATTTGCTGAATTAACCTGTACCAGTAGAGCTGTCACCACTGGCAAACCCCACAGATCAGTGCTTGGTCCTTTACTGTTTGGACTCTATTTCTTGACAATTCAGGCTAAAGTATATGGCCCCTGGCTTACAATGTTTGTTGATTCTTACATAATGGGTGCAGTCATTGAGTCCACCAATGATAACATACTACAGGAGGAGCTAACACAGACAAATGATTGATAAGAAATCCACGCGGTCTACAAATAAATGCAAAAATATGTCTTTACATTGTCCTTCTGAAAAGTGAAATCCATCCCCCAGATTCCCGAATGGATATTTTCCATGCAGGAAAAGTGTAGGAGCTCCTGCATGGAAAATGGCCGCTGAGCAATCCAGGAAAGTGCCATTTTCACGTACACGAGCAGCCCTACGCTGTTCCAGCATGGAAAACCGGTAAATATACAAATCACCTAATTTGCTGGTGAAAACTATGCAAATAAGGTGATTTTGTGATCCACCAAGCTGCCAGGTCTCTGTGCTAGAACAGTGTGAGTGCAGAAATGTGTTCGGCTAGTAACTGAATACATTTCTGCATCTGACAAAACGGAGGCATGACAGTTCGTGTAAAAGCATGTATTATGTTTAATACACATGCCAATGGCCAAACATAAGCCAACTGACATTAAAAACTGTTTTTTTTTTTAATTAAACTTTTTTTTTGGCAGATCTCAGCTATTTAAGCTTAGGGCAGCGGTGGGTAAACGGGATTTTGCCGAAAATAAAAAAAAATTAGAAAAGTCAATTTTAAGTTAATTCTGCATTTTGCCATTATAGTCAATGGCATGCAAAATGTAAACAATACCAGGGAGCACTGGTTGTCAAGGGGAAAGGGTCCATGTTAGTGCAGTAACTAACAACCTACACACTGGGTTATGCAAATGAGGGGAGTTATACTGAATCACAACTTTCTTCAAAGTGTCAGCTTGTACCTAACCGTTTAAGTACAGGAACACAACAGTACAAGTATAAGAGCTGAATGACTTCATAAGGGGGTGTGTCATGCTTGCTGTAAGCTCACTGGAGCTCTGTGGCCTGTGTTTGCCCTTAGCTAAGCACAGCTAAGGAAGGGGGTGTGTCAGATGTGCCTGAGCACTGTGTACATAGCCTAAATGGGTGTGCATGCCGCGCACTGGGATTTAAACAAAAAAAAAAAAGAAAAAAAAATGGAAATGGCAGCACTGTTGACATTTCAGCAGTAGGTATGCGCGGCACACCTTGGGGCTTAAATAGGGAAGAACTGGGAAGGGGAAACAGCAGTAGGAAGGCAATCAAGGAGAACTAGCATAGCTGGCAGGTGGAATGTATCAGAATCAGCCAAATACACATGCAGCAGCCCAGCACACTACTATAAACTATGCAAACAACTTTCAGCTGTTTTTTGGGGAAACAGCAGTAGGAAGGCAATCAAGGAGAACTAGCATAGCTGGCAGGTGGAATGTATCAGAATCAACCACTTAGACATGCAGCAGCCCAGCACACTACTATAAACAATGCAAACACCCTACAGACTGTTTTTTCCCACAAACTCTACACCACCGGTGTACATAGATGGGGGATTTGTAACTGCCAAGACTAACTAAAAAATGTTAGAGGCTGCTGCTGCTTTACTCCATCAATATGTGCTAGAGACTGAGGGTGGTAAGGAGGAGAATGCTGACAACTGACCCACAGTGAGGAGGAGGAGAAGAGTGTACAGACCCAAGGTAACCTACCAGGGCCTACATGAGCTGGAGATAGTGGAGCACTAAAAGGTGGACAAGGACATTCTACAGCAAATCGTTGAGCTGTGCAGGCCACGCCTCACACACAGAACTAATAGAGGGGAACCCATCTCAGTGGATACCAAGCTATGTCTAGGCTTAAGAATGCTAGCCACAGGTACCTTCCAAACACCAACTGGGGATATCATGGGGGTCTCACAGGCATCAGCATTCAGGCTACTCCACCAGTTCCTGGATGTCATGACACCACATGCCAATGAGCACATTTAATTCCCCACCAGCCATGAAGCGTTGACCAGAAGTATGCATCTCTTCCACCATATAGCAGAATACCCTGAGGTAGTTGGTGCTATAGACTGCATGTACATACACATCAAAGCACCACCCAGTGAGCAGGGTAGGGTCTACATAAACTGCAAGGGCTTCCCCCACATCAACTGCCAGGTCATGGGCGATGCCGAGGCCATTATCATGAATGTGTGTGCTGGCAGCCCTGGAAGCTATCACAACTCCCACATCTGGCATTGTTCACAGCTGTATCAGGTGTTTGCCAGGGGGTACATCCCATATAGTGGGGGATGCTGGCTATGCACTAGAGCCATGGGTGATGACACCCATCAGAAATGCACACACACCCGAACAAGAACACCATAATGAGGCACATGCACAAACCAGGATCATTGTAGAGCATGTTTTTGGGATGCTCAAGTCATGGTTCTGCTGCCCTGACATATCCGGTGGAGCCTTGCAGTACTCTCCAGCTACATGTACACAGATGTTCATAATATGTGCCATGCTACACAATGTGATCCTGTGGAAACAGCTGCAGCAGGAACAGAATGGGGCAGGGCCACACAGCCCCCACCATTGCCAAGGCCAGCACAGGCACAGAGGGACCTGGAGGAGGAACATTCTGAGCCTGCCCCTATAGGCAGAAGGAGGCATGCCCAGTATGCCCAGGCCTTGGCAAAGAGGCAACACATAGCACACACACTCTGACACTGAAGGGACCCAAGGACTGATACCTCTCTCTGACTCACTCATACAGTAAAAGGGATGCCAAATATGACACTAATTGTGCTTTACCATGTATAGGGAGTGTACTACGTGCATCCGACATAGTCAGCCCTCCAGCACTGTCCTCAATACTGGCCCAGCAACAAGGTAAGTCACCCTTCCTATCAATTACTGAATGGAGTATTATGTTCTCATAGTTGTATGTATGATATGGATGCAAGCTTGCAAGGGAACTGGGTGGCTGAATGGGATAGCAGCAGACAGCTATATGGGACAGCAGGAAATTCATAACAAATACCGGTGTCTACATACTAGGCAGCACTACAGAAGGTGACAACTCCCACCACAGTACATGCCATGGCCCAAATAACTGTGGGTGTCAATAGGTCACACACATGGATGTCAATGAGGGTCACATACACACCACCAGCCTTACCCAGCAGGACACGTGTAGATGACCATAAAGAAAGGCTGGGCTAAGGCCCCCAAATGATGGCAATGGTGAACAGCCCCCCCCCCCCCATCAGACCTACACAGACATACCACAACAGATCTGGCAGTTGCATTATAGTTCTGAAGGGTAAGAGGTCTGAAACTGAAATTTATGCCACTAAGATCTAACATGTGTACTCTAATGATATGCCTCCTTTCTACATGATAGGTCACAATACAATATGAAATGGAAGCCAACAGAGTAACCGAAATACCAGTACAGTCATTGCAAATGTTTAAAGTCTGCAGGTGTGCACCCCCCCCCCCATAATCCCACATAGAAATGCAGTAACAGATGCCTGCAGCACTCTCAAATGGCCTACAGTCCTCTGGCAAAGGCCAATGCCTCACCCATATTGCCAATGGACAGAATGTCAGGGGGTCCCAACTAACAATCTAACACAGTAAACAGAAAACAAATGCAAGGTCATGTTGACAAATGCCAGAAGCATGCCTCCCAGTGTCCTACTGCAAGGACTGTGGACCAGGCTATAAATACTACTGGGATAAAGACCCAACTATAGGGATGCCTCTGATATATTGCTTACATAATGTTAGGAAGAAGAGAGAATAATAGGGGGTGTAGAAACATGGATGTCATGGAGCATGTGAAGTCTTAAACTCTAATGTCTGCCTATACTACTCCCTGACTGCAAACCCATGAATGAATAGCCACAAAACGGCTTGTAAACCACAGTGTGAAGGTAAACTGACCAGATATATGAGTCCTACCTCTGGTTACGGCTTGTAAACCACAGTGTGAAGGTAAACTGACCATATATACGAATCCTGCCTCTGGATAACCTGGGTGTATCTGTACAGCTGAGAGGTATGGCCCCAGCAGGATATGGCCATTCCATGCAGTTGAGAAAAGCACAATGAGGGGATCCCAGCCAGCATACTAACAAGGTGCTGGACCATTTATACAGAACCAGCAGTCTATTGTCTGTAGCTACCCCTCCACAATGCCAGGTGTGTGCCAGAATGTGTAGTCTATATGCCTCAGAATATTGGTCTCAGCTTCATTCATCTTGTATTTCCCTGGTAAATAACTGTGAACAAAGAATGATAACTGTCAGTAGTTGATGATATGATACATCACAGTGTAAAACAGTACATATGTCAGAAAATCTATGCTGCAACCAAACATGTCACACAAGCAGCACAGAGAGCAATAGTTACAGTAGCCTCCGTATGTTATGTCCATTGTGTCTCCATATTGGCAACCTATCTACAGATATCTTGCATAAACAGTTTGCTAGGTGTAGCTGTTGCTCACAAAACCTTGAACTGGAGTCTGACCCTCCCTGGAATGGATGCAAACACTCAATATAGAAGGTCATACTGGGCATGCTCCAACACGTAGAGAAATAAAGCCCATGTCTCACAATACAGTGGACTACAGATATCAGTTATTCGCAGCTGTCTGTGCAAACACACTGGATAGGAATACTCACACTTATCTAAGGCCAACATAATATAATATGTCAAACTTACTCACACAGAGACGTGGGGAAGAGAAAGACAGACACCGACAGAGAGAATCCCATTATGAGGCCTTTCCCACCCAGTACACATCCCATTGGCCTATATCACATGATGTGCTGATGTCATTCACTGTAGAAATACCTTTGGTTAGCCCTCAGCCCTATAGTCTCAGTGGTGCTATTGATAACTGTGTAACACTACAGTACAAATAAGTATCCATGTAGCTTTTGTAATCTCAGTCCTGTCAAATGTAAAGTTTTGTGTGTGGTGTGTGTGTGTGTGTGTGTGTGTGTGTGTGTGTGTGTGTGTGTGTGTGTGTGTGTGTGTGTGTGTGTGTGTGTGTGTTTCTAGATGAATGTGGTTGAGGCCATTCACACACACTAAACTTCCTTTACCCCTTCTTCAGCACTGCTGCTGATGTCACTCACCTTCAAATATACCTTTGGACAGCTCTTTAGCATATAAGCTCTGTGGCGCTTGTGATAACTATATACGACTATAGTCTAACAAACCAGTTAAGTAGGAGGTCTAATCCTGATCTTGGCAACTGGGAAAATGTGAAAGAGTGTGTGTGTCTTTGTAGAGACCTGATTTTGTGGTCATTCACACTTACTACACTTCCCTTACCCCTCCTTTAGCACTGCTGCTGATGTCACTCACCTTCAAAGATACCTTTGGACAACTTTCCAACATATAAGCTCTGTGGTACATGTGATAAATGCAGAACAATGTATTAAAATATCTGCATAGGTAGGAGTTTGAATCTTATTCTTGGCAAGTGCTTGTGTGTGTACATATATCTACATATATATGTACGTACCCTAAAGATTTTGGCCCCATTTACCCCAGTACACTTCTCAGTGCCTGACATTAGCAGGCCTGCAGACATTCTCCTTAAAAGTACTTGTTGGCAACCCTAAACCATGTAAGGTAAGTGATGCATGTATTAAATGCGTAACATAATAGTCTGAAAACATAGTTAGATAGAGGTTTGAACCTCACTCCTGGCAAATGTAAATGTGTGTGTAGGGTAAAATAATTTGTGAAATCTCTCATCCACTACATCACCCAAAGCCAGTATTCACAAGGGCTGGTGATGTTCCTCACCTTAGAAGTACCTTGGGACAACATCCATCCTATAAGCTCCGTGTACCATGCAATAAATGTGTAACACTGTAGTAGCAATACATAGCTAGGCAGAGGTTTGAAACTCAGTACTGGCATGTGCGTGTCTGTCATCTGTATCTTGTGTGGGTGTTGGTGTAATAACAGAACCCTTGGGGGGCGGGTTTTGTTAAAATATTATATTGAGGACCTAGTATATGTCCCAATGTCCACATTACAAGGCCAACAGTTGTCAAACACCATAGAGGTTGGTGTAGACAATCCACAGCCCTAAATGTCTAGTGCCACATGCAATGACTATGTGACAGTATGGATTAGTGAACAATATAGGCAACCCTTCTAATACTTAGAGACCACTCTCCACCCACGAATCATACACAAACACACTTGGCTAGGCAGCAACCACTATATCAGCAGTTCTCCTGCAGATTGCCTCACAGATAGTGCCCATGGTGTGATTGCAGTGGACTACATGCCTGTTGAATGCAACAGTACTATGACATCAGAAAGTACTTTGATGTGTTACATCTCCTGACTGTGTGTTATCCAGCAAGTAAAAGGACATGGCACCCTGTTCCATCCCCTCAGTAGCCCAATCAATGTGTACAGTGGTCCTTTTGCCATGTTCCCCACTGGATGCCTGCAACAACCGTAGAGTCTGCAAATGTACCCCACAAAGAGAATAACCATGCCTTATACGCATACCCTGTATGGACAGATGCCAATAACTCCAAATAATCCATGTATCATACTGTCTATGTAGGTGCAATCACTACCTCAGTTACATAGCCAGGTCTCACCAAACGAGGTCAGGAGTGCTACTTCTGAAGATACCAATCTGTCCACACAACATGCCCCAGAGATCTCAAGCATACTTCCACACTTCAAAGAACATGCATGTGGGACATGTGCACAACCCAGACACTGTCCATGTTATGGAATATAAATCACATACATGTGAAGCGTGCATATCACTGGCCACCCACAATAGAAACCTGGATGAGTGGATGGGGAATACAATACCAACTCCTGGGGACCACTCCAGTGAATATACTCCTGAGCCACACTGGGGACTCTTTTCATGTGGCCTGATGCCAGGGTATTCCCCTTGGGCTTGTCTTGTAGAGCCTTCAGGCCCATTCACCTACTACACACCTATGAAGCAATGAACCTATGGATCTCAGTACTGGCAAATGTATGTGTGTGTGTGTGTGTGTGTGTGTGTGTGTGTGTGTGTGTGTGTGTGTGTGTGTGTGTGTGTGTGTGTGTGTGTGTGTGAATAGTAATCTCAGTGTGTTTGGTTGATGAATATCCCCTGTGGCTGTGGTTATTAGCAATTGGAGGTGTGTCAGAACCACAACACGTACCATTCTCCATTCTACAACAGATGTTGTAAATCAACATATATCTATGTACAACCCTCAGCCCTACAAGCTGTGAGGCATATCCAATCACTGTCTTACAGACCAGGGATTTATGTGCACGTACTGTACCCAGTCTATGACATGGTGGATGTGTTACCACACTGCCATACTCCATGGTCTTGCTGCAGGGCCACATCCTGGTGACACACAGATGCCTAGAACAGAGATGGGATACAGCATGTGAAAACACATTCAGTGGGCACTTCACCTGTGGGGGGAGATAGGGGTAAAGCTGGCACTGAATGTGTTGCCAAGACTGTGACCAATATCTGTTGTCTCAGGATAGGTATTAGTATTGTGCAGTAACTTGCAGCACTTGTGTTTAATGCTGTGGAGGTTGTTGATGTAACTATCAAAGGCTGTTGTGATTGTCGTCAGTGTCTGCTGCATGTCTGCCATCAAAGATGCCTGTAGGGGATTCCATGAGGGATCCAAAGTTCTGTTTGAGGCTAATAAGGGAGTTCAACAGTCATGAGACACCACATTTCTCTGCAAAAGTGTCCTTCTGATGTACACTTTAGTAATGGCAGGGGACCATCACATTTTCCCCCAGTGTTTGGAGGACAGTGTCTGGGTTCTGTTGGCTCTGGCTAGTACCATGCATTCATGTACCTGTTTGTACAGTGCCTATGTGTATGATTCCACAGTCATGCAGCTATTTCCCATTGCCATGGGTGCAGCAAAGACATCCACCCCTGTTTTCATGACTGCAAAGTCAGCTTTGGAGAGGTTTTGCAAGGTGGTTACCTTTTTGGGGGGGGAGTGGCTGACATGTTGGGTTCCATGTTAATTACAGCCTGTGTGAATCTCACCATGCAGGGATTGACATCTGTGGATGAACAACAGTCCCATATTTAAGTAGTCAACACAGGTCAAGGTTGTTGCATCCTCTACCGGGGGTCAGTATGAGCTGATCCAGGGCAATGGAAATGATGAATCCCAAAAGTGTTAGGCCACTGTACTGGTGCTTGGCTACTTTCCCCAGGTGATGGAGGGGTAGATGAAGACTCATATTATGTCAGTGTTGCGTTGGACAATCATAGATGGCAGGGTGTTGAGGAATGTGCATTGACCGTCTTGGGACATAGATGTGGACCCATAGCAGGCTATGGTCTGGATTGCACTATTACCCCAAGGCAGTTGTACCGGAAGTATCTCCAATGTATTATGATGGGATACCAGTCTGGAGGTGTTCCTAGCCATAATGAATATGGAGACAACACCACCTGTGAAGGTGTGGTCCATGTTTGGGGGTTGACAGCTGTGGAATGCATCATAGCCTGATACTGCAGGTCTGCTGTCTGCTACTGTGAACCAGCTCTCCATTACATCAGACATGTGTCCTCCACTCTGACTGCTATGAGTGACTGCATCCTGACAGTTAGATGTCTACTGTTGAGCAGCATGACCCTCAGATTGCATACATGTCTAGCTGTTATGGTGGTAATGACATTAGAAACACTGCCTAATAAGGCATCATAGGGGTGGCAAAACACTTAGTCAGTATTTAGAAATCCAGTGGTGACAGATGTAGGACATCTGTGGCAAGTCATTGGGTTCTGTCAGTCATGTCATCCCAAGCAGACAGGTACTAGATCCCCTGAGAATGACACATAACATGTACGCTAATGTTGCAGTCAATTATCTGTTGATAGTACCGCATGATCATTCTGGGTGACAGCGGTACACTGCCCAGGGCTACTGTCACACCTGCCTAAACCACATAATCAGAGAGTTCAACCATGTCTCTTGTCATGTAGTCTAGAGAGGTTTGTCTCAAGTCATTCACACCCACATGGATACAGAGTGATACTCGTAGCTGTTGTGGAGTGCCATGACTGGCTGTGTCGTGTTGGATGCTGGCATGCGATAGATATTTGGCTGTCACCTGCTCCATATTCAGCTTAGTGAGTGGGATATGTGTGTGCCTCAGTATTGAGTTACCCATGATCACTGTACTGTGCAATGTGGTTAGCCTTAGGAGCTTAGGTTGAGGGGTACACTGTGTAGGTTAAATATGTGCCCCTTGGCCTGTGCCATGTCATAGTGTCTGTCCTGCTGGTCTGTGCTGTTTGGATAAATTTCCATTGAGTGCCTCTGGGAAGGTGGGTGTGTGGCTTTTCAATGTATGTCATGGCTGTCAAAGTGGCTGTCTTGGTGAGCTACGTGTTCCACATGGTGTGGTGCAGGTGTTGATCTTATCCTCTTGACCTGCTAGTCCAGTCTTTGCTGGAGAGTGCATATGCCCACATTGGGTGATATATGGGTAACCCTCACAGGTATGAGTGTTTGGAGTTTTGAGGAGTGGGTTGTCTGTGTACATGAGCCAGTTGCAACAGTGCCTCAGAATGGACATGTGCTCCAGGTTAATGGGTGAAAGCACAGATAACCACCCTTCAAACAAGCCAGGAGAGGTGAACATAACTAGTAAGTACTAGGGCTACATCTGTGATTAATGAGTACTGCTGATGGCCCCCAGGTGTTTCACACTTCTTGATACAATAACCTAATGAAGTGCAAAGCCATAATGCTAGTTGAAGTGCAAGACAGGAAGAACTAGCATGATGTACGGGTGGAACAGAAGGCAGACTGTCTGCTACCTGTAATACTTTACCACATCTGTGCAGTTATCAGCAGCTTTGATCATATGAAAGCTCAGTAAGCTCTGTAGTGCATGTGGTAAATGTGTAACACTATAGTAGACACACCTAGATAGGCAGGAGTTCTCATCCCAATTTTGGCAAGAGTGTGTGTGTCTGTATGCATGTGTGTGTGTGAATCTTGTATTGTCTGGCTTATACCATTTTGACCTGTTTACTACCCTTTACACTTCCTTTCACTCCAGTTTAGTAGTCCTGTTGATAGAAGTACCTTTGGAGGTGGTGGAAATCTATAAGCTCTGTGGCGCAACTGAGAACTGAGTAGCACTATAATAGGAATACCTAGATAGGCAGGAGCTTTAATCCTAAATACTGGCAACTGTGTGCATGTGTGTGTGTGTGTGTGTGTGTGTGTGTGTGTGTGTGTGTGTGTGTGTGTGTGTGTGTGTGTGTGTGTGTGTGAGAGTGTGTGTGTGTGTGTGTTTGTTTGTGAATCTTGGACTGTCTGGCTTATACCATTTTTGACCTGTGTACTACCCTTTACACTTCCCTTCATTCCAGTTTAGTAGTCCTGTTGATGTCATCCACCATAGAAGAACCTTTGAAAGAGGTGGAAATGTATAAGCTCTGTGGTGCATCTGATAACAGCGTAGCACTATAGCAGGAATACCTAGATAGGCAGGAACTCTAATCCCAATACTGACAATTGTGTGTGTGTGTGTGTGTGTGTGTGTGTGTGTGTGTGTGTGTGTGTGTGTGTGTGTGTGTGTGTGTGTGTGTGTGTTCAACCCACTTCCACAATGCTTCCCTCAGTGTCATGGCTTGTGTGCTGGGTGTGTGCCCCAAGTTTGATGAGGAGCTCCTCGGTGGGTGTCAGTGGGGGCTGGATGGCTGGGCTCCCACCTGTGGCTAGCTGTTCCCCCGCTACAGCAGCAGTTCATTGACGGGCATGGAGGATGAGGTCGGTGGCCCGATGCTGCACATGCTCATAAGTTCTGCTGTGCAGGCTGGCATCATTTACCCTGTAGACCACACTGTTCCACACAGCGGTTCTCTCCCGCATATCTTCTGCTCTCCATCCAAATAACAGGGCATAATGTACAATCACATATTGGATGATGATGTCAGTTTCCCCAACACAGAGTGTTGGTAGACAAGCACTCTGCATGTTACCTGGAAGATATAAACACAAAAAGGTCACAAGACCTCATACTCTTGTCAAAATGCAAATCAACAGTGATTATTATTTGCAAATAATCAACACTACACCAAAACACTCCAAGCTATCATGGCTATAGCAGCTTGTATTATACACCTGTCCCTGAGCTATCTTATTCCCCCCAATGTTGGACACTTGATTGCATAATCCTCTATTCTCCATTTATTTCTGTGTAGAGGGTTGACAGTGGGGATCTTCCATGTGTATAGTGTGTGGATGGTGGCAGGTCTGTGTTTGACTGTGGTGTGTGATGGAGCTGTGAGCACATGCCTGAGTTTATGTAGGAGGCAGACAGTGATGTTGATGTTATTATACCACATGGAGATATGCTGTTGTTGCCATCAGTAGGCAATATGTACATGCTCACCATTGCTGAGGGGGGTGTGGTTGATGTGCATATCCCCCTGTACAACTGGGGTGGACAGGGTGGCAATGTTCCCACCTAACCTGTGTGATGCAGGTTGCCTATACCATGGCATGTGTGTATGATGTGTTCTTTATCCCAAGTACAGGGCAAATTGTGTTGTTTCCTCTGAGACTTACAACATATGCGGAGACACATTGCAATTCTCCTTGGTGGCATGGCTATTTCTGATTTATAGTCATAGTCATCCTTACAGGAAGTGACCTGTGAACTTACATGATTGCGCACATATAGGTGGACTTGCTTCCAAGCTGTTGCCTGCAACTATGTGTCCCTGTACAGCCAATGTAGCAACCTGTTATGTGGTTTGTGTATTGCTGATGTCCACCAAAGGGTATTATTCTACCTTGGTGGAGGCTGGATATACAGGTCAGGTACTGCTGTATCCATATAGCTACAGTGGATATAAAAGGTAGACACCCCTGATACATTGCCTGGCATTTGTGCAATTGGAACATGACACAACAATAACTCATTTCATAACAATTCCCACCTGTAGTGTGACCTTTAGCCTGTACAGTTCAATTGAAAACATAACAATCTGGTCCGTGAAAACATATGGAAATAATGCTCAGTACAATAAGCCAGTTAAATGAGTGTGCACACCCTTAAACTGATATGTTGTGTATGCACCTCTTGAGATGGTTACAGCATTCATCTGTCTTGGTCTGAACTCTAACATCATGGCACATCTTCACTGGCAATAGTTGCTCATCTTCCTAGAAACACCTTTGATTGTATTTCAATGGAATTGTACAGGTTAGGGGTCACATTCAAGATTAGAAACATTATGAAATGATCTTATGTGGTCCGATTGTCATGCAGCATACATATGTGGCATTCCAACAGGGGTGTGTACACTTGTGATATCCACTGTATATAAGTGTTGATATAGCTGGTAGTGGTAGGCATGGACAGAGGGTCATAACACAGGTGGACACTTCTCTGATTAATACCTGATAATCATGCCTACTGCAGTACCCATATCAGTGTCAGGGCAATGCAACAACAAGTAGCTGGCCACATTTATGTATGTTGTATGCACTGACACTGATATTACACACATGTGCAACATGCACAACCTATTTACCTGACTGCTTGAAACCCATATGATTAGTTTTGTGCCTTCCAACTGAACATATGTATACATACATGTGCTCAGGGGATACCTGGTATAAATTTCTGTTGCATGTTAGTATGGCACACTGTATTTTCAGTCTTACTGCTCAGTCATACTTCTCAACCTGTTACAACAGTACGTCTGGACAATGGCACACATAAATGGGTGTCAAAAGTGACATCAGTATTGATACTATATTAATATAGCTGCACCATACATTAGTACGTTGATTACACAGTAGGGTTTGGCATCACTGTGATAACCTGGAAGATGTCCAATAGTCATAAGTAGGCTATTATATTACAATGTTATTGCTCACAGACCTGCCAGTGGTTTGGCTGACATCGCACAGGTATATGTGTATGTGATTACAGATATCAGTCATAAACGTGCTTATTGTCCAGCAGAACACTGTACAGTGGAATGTTATTAAATCAATATATCACATGCAGTTCAACACACATGTCTGCAGCAGTACTTTACTACACATATACCCTCTATAGGTCTCTCAGCTTTACAAGGCAAACATGTGTCATACTCATAATCACAGGTAACATGGATATTGAAAACATCCCATTAACTGGCCTAGCAGTGGCACAGTCACAACTGTTTGACAGACACCCCTGCAGTTCTCATATATGAGCTGTCATTTCCCAGGGTGAGTCAGGATCCTAAGCTGTGATCCTACCTCACAACTTCTCAGAGCATCACATCTGGACAAAGCCTAAAATGATGGCGGGATAAATAGGGACAGACTTTAAATATTTCTGTTCCAAACATAGCAAGTTTGTAGAATGATACATTTTGCATTACGGAGAATATTCTTAAGGATGTGGAGTCTTAAACTCAAGTGTTTGTCATTACTTGATGACTTCAATCCACAGCTATTTGCCAGAAAAGTACAGATTTCAGGAAGTACAGACAAAAATATACGATGGTAAAATGTGGACATTCTGTGAAGATCTGTACAGTTGAGAGGTATGTCTGTGATATCTCCCGCTGCAGAGAGGGCCAGTTGCTATGACCACAGCAGCTGTTTAGCAGGACATTAGTACAGCAAGTCTTGTTGGGACAGCTATTCCTCCAAATCATATTTCCCATTATTACAGATTAAGTACTACATTCAGTTACTTGCTTGCATGTTCCGCTCACCTTTTTTTCTTTCTTCTCTTTTCCACTTTATGTTTCATCTGTTATTTTTCTATCTCTTTCTCTCTCTGTGCACTACAGAGATACAGCTGGTTTGAATGGGTGGTAGCATGGCTTTTGTAGATGATGCTCCTGACCAGATGATGGCCTGTGCACCTATTGAGGTTCCCCACTTGCTAATTACATGCAGAGCAGCTGTGTAGTTCTTCCTATAGCCAATGTCATGGCAACACACTCCTATAAATGAGTACTCCATGTGGGTGTTGGCCCTTTCCCTTACTTGTGAGGAAGACATCCTGGAGTTGTGTGAGTTACTACCTCTTACAACAAGACTTGTGGAGACAAGCCAACTAAATGGTGGAGAAGGTTCAAGACTTAGGGGCAGAATGTGAGTATTGCTGTTATATGTTTGGAATACTGCTAGTTTAATAGGGTTTGTCTGCACATACTACTTTTGCATAGCTTTCAGTCTGACAAAGTTCTGACTCTGCATAGCTCTCGACTGTAGGGCCATCCACATAATGGCCACAGGATAGCCTGTTATATATGGGCTGTTCCCCAGACAGGTGTTGTCCTTGGCAAATCAGTAGCATACTCTGGTGATTGCATTATGTAGATGGTAACATCCATTTGTTTTTCTGACTTTATATCCCTCAGAAAAGATATGTTACAGCAAATCCTGTAACACCAGCAACTTTCTCAGTGTATAACAGCAATATTTCAAGTATGGCCATGTATTTGGGCTTCTGTCCACCAATTATGTCAGGCTTTGTCCAGATGTCATACATTAGTAGATTGATAGGTATACTGGTCTATCATTATTTAGTGCTGTAATTCCTGCTGAGGGGAATGGCTGGGAAACTTGTTGAAGTCTGTACATTCAAGAGGTTGGTGTATAGAGAATGCTCTATTATGCCCTTGTAACATATTTTATGTGGGGGACAGTAACACATGTTTTAAAACAAGGCTGTTAAAACATGTGAGACATATTACTGATAAGAAGTATGACAGTTCTATAGCTGTACAGTTGAATACATCTCACTATTGGGACAGCAGTGGGTCCCAATGTACTGTTTTGAAAAAGTCTGCTCCTCAGTTTGATGAAACATTCATAAAAGGACAATTGTTATGTACAAACTCTTAATGTATTAATATTAAATGTGATACTTTGTCCCATATGTGGTTAAATGAGGAGTATAACTGGAGGCTGTTTATTCAATTATGTAATTAGGTGTTAATTGCTTCTTGTGATTAAGACATGTATTTCTGATAATGTTTTACTCCTTGAAGGCTTTGGCCAAGACATCAGAGTATAATAAATGTGTAAATTACTGGCTGGTTGTATTTTTCTTTGCTATGTTCAGACATTTTATTTGTTCAGCTAAGAAGTTTTTGTATGTCTGGCCATTGTGTATGGCCTACCATGATTTTGTAGCAGTGTACTGTTCACTTATTTATTTGGACTATGGGGGAGGGCAGATGTGAGTGTCATGGGTGCTTTTGTATCCAACTGTACATGCTGCCCCAGTTCATACGTTGGTACTAGGCTATCAGCCCTAGGGCCTATAGAAGCCTAGCCATAACAATTCCCTGGCTATTTCTTCCCACAGTATTTACTTCCCTGGACCCCTGTCTAGCAGGGCAACTGACGTGATCCCTGGGGTAAATTTCCTATCTCCCATCCAGTCATCAAGGTTCCTTTTGAAGAGGGCCAAAGAGGCGCTCTGCTTGACATGTATGGGAAGTCTATTCCAGAGTCTGGGGAGTCTCTGGGTCAGGAACCTATCCCTCCAGCATGTTTTGTACATTGTTATGACAAGGTTTAGATCCCTGGAGCATGTGGCTCTGAGGGAATGGGATTTCTTTACGTGTAGCATGTCCAACAGCTCTGGGTTTGACATGGCCTTGCATGTTAAGCAGAGATCGCCTCTGAGTAGACGATATGCCGCAGAGTATAAGTGGAGTTTTTTTAGATGGTCAGCATAGGGCATCTGCTTTAGGCCTGTGATTCTTTCATTGAGGTATTTCTGTGGCCTTTCCAGTTGTTGCAGATGTCTTGAGAGGTACATACCAAACGGGGCATTGTATTCTATAATGGGTCTAATGAGGGATGGGTACAGTGGGACAATGACCTCCTTTTTTCTGGATGAAAAGCCCTTAGTGATGAGGTGTGCCACATAGAAGGATTTCCTGACTGTTGTGGTGATGTGGTTATCGAAGGTGAGACCACTATCCACCTGTGTCCCTAAGTCTCTTATCACACTTTTGGTGTTTAGTGTACTGCCAACTATGTGGTAATTCATGGGTACATGTTTTTTCCCAAAGGGGATAACTATACATTTCTTGGCATTGAGCTTGAGCCCATGGCTCTGGCACCAAGCCTATGTTTCTGTAAGGCACTTTTGTAGAATATCCACATCATTTGGGGATTCAATAATGGCTCACAGTTTGCAGTCATCTGCGAACTTTGTTAACCAGAGACCCTTACTGTTGGCCTGTACTTCAGAGAAGTAGATGCCAAACAAGCACAGTCCCATGAATGAACCCTGAGGTACTCCACTTGTCACTTGTCTGGAGCTGGATTTGGAGACTACTTTTACAGTGTAGGTTCTGTCAGTAAGCCATGTGGCAACCCATCGAGTGACATAAGGATTAATGCTCAGCTTAGTAAGTTTATCCATGATTCCAGAGTGGGTGATGGTGTCAAAGGCCTTGGCGAGGTCCAGATAGGCTGTGTGGACCACCTTACCCTTGTCCACAGCTCTGGAGACTGATTTGAAGAAGTCAATCAGGTTCAGGAGACAAGATGAGCGGCCCTTCACAAACCAAACTGCGTGGGGCCCAGTGTTTGAAGGTTGCCAATGTCTTTGTTTATAAGTTGCATGATAATACGTTCCATGGCCTTGCAGATCAGGCTCGTGGAGTGGGATAACTGTAGCTGTGCGCCACTCAGTGGGCACGAAGCCTGAGGTGAGGCTATGATTAAACATGACACTTAGGTGAGGTGCCAGTTCATTTTGTAGTTCATGTAGTACACAGCCTGAGATGTCGTCTGGTCCCATGGATGCTGTATTCTTAGCTTTGGACAGTGTGTTTTTTACCTGTGTGGCTGTTATTACTGGAAGTTGACAATCTTTTGGTATTGAGATGGGCCCTTTAGGGGGTGAGAGGGGAGTGAAGTTTGCACTGAATCGATCTGCCAGGATATTGGCAATATCCTTGGGATCAGTATATTTAATGCCATTCTGTTGTAGCTCAGAGCAGATCTGAGCATTGCCATTTAGATTCTTGACATAGCTATAGAATGCCTTGTGGTTGTCTTTGGAATCTTTGGCAATTATATTTTCGTAACTAGGTTTGGAGGATTTTATGAGGGATCTCAGCTTCTTACTGAGACTGGTAAGGGAGTTTATTGCATCCTGGGATTTTCCTCTTTTCTGCAACAGTTTCTTCCTTTTGTTGCAAAGTTGGTTTATAGAAAGGGACCACCAGATTGCTTCCTTTTTTTTTTGAGGAGAGTGTCTTGGTTCTATTGGGGATGGCACAATTTATGCAGGAGTGGATGTGCTTGTACAGTGTTGTGGGTGGTCTATCAGCAGAATATGTTTGTATGGGCATTTTGGGACATGTATGCATATACATATATATATATATATATATATATACACACACACACACACATATATATATATATATATATATATATATATATATATATATATATATGTATATGTATGTATGTTTGTGTGTATATATATATATATATATATATATATATATATATATATATATATTTAGATATATCATCTATATATATGTGTGTGTATGTGTGTGTGTGTGTGTGTGTGTGTGTGTGTGTGTGTGTGTGTGTGTGTGTGTGTGTGTGTGTGTGTGTGTGTGTGTGTGTGTGTGCATGTATATATTTCTATACATAAATA
>NC_056738.1:549704384-549714384 GCF_019279795.1 Protopterus annectens | reverse complement strand
GCCGAGGGATGTCAGTGGCAGTGGTGAGATCTTGGGCAAGTCAGTCCCAGGCCTCCACTTTGTATTGGGAGTCCTGGTACTGGTCCTGAAGCAGTTGCCCTTTGTGGTCTTTAATGAGGAGTCCAACCATGACCATGGACTCCTGAGTGCCCCAGCACTGCACCCGAAAGTGCACAACTTCACCAACACCTGCCATAGTGCCTACAGTGGGGAGCTACAACTGTTTATGGGCTATATTCCCACCTGCATGGTTTAAATAGGGCTAATTTCCCACCCTTTACTGTGATTGGACAGTTTTGAAACTGTTGAGCTAAGCTAAGCAGCGGGCAAACCTGCTTAGCTAAGACAACTATTGCTTAAAGGGGTAGATGCTTAGCCCTACTTACCAGTGCGCAAATCCACTTAGCTATGCTAAATATTGCTTAAACTTTAAATGTCATTGATACCTCATGGTTATGGCTGCTACACTACCCTGGTTAGCATATACATAATAATATTTACTACCTATTTATGAAAAATACATTTTAGTTGTGTTTCACATATGAAAACATAGGGACTGTTGTGGGTCTCAAACTGTGACTGACTACATACTAGGCAAGCACCCCAACTACTACACTATTCCAGTTTCTCTACTAGCATTGTGTATATTTTATTTATCTTCTTTTGATGTTTAAACTCTGCTATACATAGCTGCATGAAGGCAAACCGGTGCAGCTACGCTTAAACTTTATTGTACACAGGAAAAAAATAAGGAATATATTTTAAATATTGCTGTTTGAAACTTAGAACATTGATAAAATGACGGGCTTTGGATTAGCATGTATTTTCTGAGGATGCAGAGTCTTAAACTCAAATATATATCATTATTTAATTACTTCAATTCAGAGCTATTTGCCAGACAGGTGCAGATTTTAGGGGATCACACCAAAGATATGAAGCAGTAATCTGGACATTCTGCAAAGATCTGTAAAGTTGAGAGGTATGGCTGTCTCTCATTTTCTCCACAGACACTAAAGTGTCCATGGAGACTTTCATGCATTTTGAATTGCTGAACGGCAATTCTCGAGTGCAGGGAGCATGTGTATTGTGAGAGCACTGCTCTCGGACATGCCCCCTGCACTTGCACACAGAACCATGTCTGTTTTAGAGCACAGAAGCGCGCCTTCATACATATGCATGGCGCACTGCCGTGCTGCACGGGAATGGCCCCTTCCATGCAAGTATAAGTTATTCTTGCACAGAAGTTTGCTGGATCCTGGTGCATGTTAATTACAGCATTGACAACAGTCCTGCTATGCAGGCATTGGAAGCACATGTAGATGATAGTCTGAACTTTGACCAGCAAGTGTCCACAGTGGCAATGAAAGCCTATGTTGTGCTCATCATACGTCACACCATCATATTTAGATCTTAGGCTTGTATGGCAGCACTGTACTCAAACCTAGAACACTAATAGAATATAATGCTCTCTTTTGCATGTACCTCATCAGACACATGCAGCAGCTGGTCAGACCACAGGGCTTTCTCATCAAGAAAAGACATGGCCTAAAAACCATGACATGATGTATGTGGATAGATTGAAAGGCATTTCACTGTAATCTGTATTGTATGGGATGAGATAACGTCTGCCTGGCCTCCAGGCCAGTCTCTGACCCTGCCCTAGTGGGAATAGTGCAGATCCACAAAACAGATATACTGATGACATCAGTAGTGTCTGTTGAGGAGAATATGGTAATAACTGTGTCACACATGCTGGTGTAAAAGGCTCTTTGTAATGTCAAGCAAGAACACACACACACACACACACACACACACACTCACACACACACACACACACACACACACACACACACACACACACACACACACACACACACACACACACACACACACAATCTTGACTGCAGTGAGAACAGAAACCCTACCTACCTAAGTACACAGACTACAGAACTCAATACTTTATGCAAGAGCCATGTCACAAGTCTGGCTTTTGCAATAGTGCAGGTCAGCTTATAGTGGATGACATCAGCAGGCCATGTGGGAGAGCAGATGTTGGGAGGCCTGCATAGGTTCATAGCTTCATAGGTTCATAAGAGTTTACTAGAGTAATGGCCCTTGGGTGTTTACAAGCCTAGCTTGTGTAAAAATACAAGTACCATTACTGAGCATAGTAAGATGGTAATTGTTAGCAGAGCAATTTTGTGAGCAGCACCAATTGGCCCTGTCCATAAGGGACATAGGTGTCACCCCAGGGGTGACTTTACAATCAGCCATCTGGTTGTCAATGTTGCACTTGAACAGGGTCACTGAAGAGCACTGCTTCACATCAGTGGGAGCCTAGTACAGAGTAGTGTCACTCGCTGGTATCTGTATCTGTCTTCCCAGCATGTTTTCTTTATGTCACATGCTAGATTGAAAATCCTGAAGCAAGTTATTCTTGTGCCATCTGATTTGCAGATGTCCAGCATTCCCAGTAGGGCAGGGTCTGAGACTGCTCTGTAGGCCAGGCATAGGTCACATCAAAGCAGCATGCATGATACTGAGTACAGTGACAGAGCTATCAGTCTTTCAATGTATGTCATGTTTTGGAGGTCCTGGATTCTCCCAGTCACAAACCTCTTTTTTTTTCCTCCAATTGCTGCAAGTGTCTGGTGAGGTACAGACACAAGGGAGCTTTGTACTCAATTAATGGTCTGATAAGGGTAGAGTACAGCAGACCTATGACCTCCCTGGTCCTTGATGTGATGTCCATATGTATGAGGTGTGCAATGCAGAATGTGGGTCTCACCACTATGAACACACAGTGATTAAAGTGTAGATTGCTATCAATGTGTTCCCAACTCTCACGACACTATGTTTGAGCTTAGAGGGGTGCTATGTATATTATAATTAGCAGGGGTACTTCATGACCAAAGTGAACAATGAGGCATTGTTTGCTTTAAGGTTCAGTCCATGAGTTTGGCACCAATCATTTGTCTGTGTCAGCCCCTTCTGTAATACGTTGCCATTACTGGGGGACTCTATATGAGTGTGCCCATTTAACAGTCATCTGCAAATTTGCTAATGCACAGGCCATCTACCATTGCCTGGGCTTCAGAGAAATAGTTTCCAAACAGGTGAGGGCCCGGCACAGATCCTTCTGGTATTGCACTGGTAAGTGGGATAGTGGTGGAGGTGCATCACCCAACTTTGACAGTGTGTGTTCTGTCAATAAGCTAGTTGGCTATCCATCTAGTAATGTATGGCTTAATTCCCAGATGGGAGATTTTCACTATGAGACATGAAGGGAGGATAGTGTCAAAGGACTTAGATAACTCAGCATAAGTGGTATGTCCTGTTATCCCTCACCCAGGTCTTTGGGGTCAGTATCAAAGATGTCCACTAGGTTTACTTAGCAAGAGCTACCCTTGACAAAAACAAAATGAGTAAGGTCAAGTACATTGAAGGTCACCTATGTCCCTGTGGATAAGGTCCATGCTGATTCTTTATGCAAAAAAATGTACAAAAATGGCCAGCAAAAAGAGAATGATGGCTCCAATAACTGTTTAATAAACAAAATAAATACAGGATAAATATAGGATAACTGCAAACCGGTTTTGTCCCAAGCCTTCTTCAGTGCAGATAACAATCACATAAAACTAAAAAGAATAAAACACCCCATCCAAACATGTGAATTTATTTAAAAAAGTCAGACATACCCCCCTACCTGTCACCAATCAAAGTACACCATTTAACCCAGGAGGGAATAAGGCACCTAATTTAACAATCCAAAATCATTCTCTATAGTTCAAAATATCATGCCAACCCAACCTATTGCTTTCCTTAATGTTGATACAATAAATAACAGTAAATCTAAATGTTGCTGAAGTGTGCTGCAAAACATAACTATATAAAGTATTAGACATTCTTTTATTGTGAATATCACTTAAATGCTCAGAAATACAAATTTTAAACTGTCTAGAAGTCTGTCCTACAGAAAAAACAGAACAGTGACACTACTAAATAAACAATCCATTCTGATATACAACTGTCAAAACATCTAATATCATATACAACAGATGTATTAGCAAATGAAAGACATTTTATTTTCATAACATGTTTGCAAGCTGTGGACAATCTCCACATTGGAAACATCCAACCAGAGGTACACCTTCAATAGATTGCTGTCTGTTGGCAACAAAATGAAAGTTTTTTTTTTGAATGATTCAAAATAGTACCAATGTTTTTTCCCCTCCTATAAGTGAACATGCAATGTGTAGGCAACATTTTGGCTAGATTATTATCAATCAAAAGTATACTCCAGTGTTTATTAATAAGATCACAAAACTGTCTGGTATTGCTTCCAAAACTGGTGATAAATCAAACTTTATGATTTGTCTTATTACGTATCTTGTAACTCAATAAGGTGGTCCTATCAGCAGATTGAGCAAAATGCCGACCATGATGTATAACAGAAGCATTATACCCCCTGACCTGGAACCTATCTGCAAGTTCTTCACTATGTTTTTGTAGTGCTTCCTCAGAACAGCATATTCTCTTAATTCTAAGAAACCGTTATTTGGGAATGTGATTAACAATATAAGATGGATGACAACTATGAACAGCTAACAAAGAATTATATTGAAATTCTTTTCTGAATAAAGAAGTATTTAACATGCCATCAGACATTTTAACAATTGTAACACTTAAAAAAGAAATTTGATGAATATCATAAGAAGCAGTGAATTGTAAACCCCATTTGTTGTAATTCAAATACCTTATAAATTCTTTCAAATATATAACATCTGATGCCCATATAAAACCAGCAATCATTTAAGTAATGTCTCCAAATATCCATTTCATTCAAGAAATATTATATGTATCATCAAATATCAGCTGTTCCTCTACATACCCCATAAAGAGATCTGCATAAATGGGAGCAAAGGATGCCCCCATGGCAGTGCTTTTCAATTGTAAATAATCCTTGTTAAAATAAAAGACATTCCCCTGGATTCACGAATCCTCCATGTAAGACTTAATAAGTCTTACTCGGAGGCTGCAGTTGAATGGTATGATGTCAGCGTGCCATGAATATGCATGAGGGCACGCTGACTCAACCGTAAGTCTTACACGGACCGTGTAAGAAAGCAGGGGGCGTGTCCGACTGCTGAGCAGTCTAAATGTCCACGCCCCTGCAAGTGTTTTAAAGCTAAACAAAGCACACACACAAGAGCGAGTCTGCTCAAATGTCCCTGCACCCACCACCACACTCCCTGATATTGTAAACCCCATCACAGTTCTAAAACACAAAACATTAAATATATTTTTTTAAATCCCCAAAATAGCTGCCCGTATTTGCATGTGTGTGCGCAGGTGTGCCCATTATTTAGCTAGAGTTAACAATTCTGGCATGGAAGAGCATAAGAAAGAATGTTAATGCAAATCACACGCAATAGCGTAATGGTAGAGCATTCACACAAAGAAGAGGCATTCACGGTTCGAGTCCCACCACTCCCCTTTGTATTTATTTTTTAAATCAGTATATGAAATAATACCTGACAAATATGTTTAAACATTACTAAAAAGCAGTGAAATTGCCAATGTATCAGTGAACAAAATAAATATTTTAAAGGATCCTGATATAAAATTGCTTGCAGTTAAGCAGCGCTTCACCCAGCGCAATAGAGTTGCCTGTAGTTTAATAGCACTTTACCTAGCGCAGTAGAGTTGCCCATTGTTTCATAGCGCTTTACCCTGCGCAATAGAGTTGCCCATAGTTCAATGGCGCTTTACCCAGTGCAATGTGTTTGTGCGGGTGTGCGTGTCGCGCCAACCAGGGCACCGAGGAGCAACATAGAGCAAAGTTGCTTAAATGCAGCCACACCCCCTAGCCTGTCTGGATAATATGAAACTAAAATGAATGATAAGGTTCGAACCCAGGACTCTGTGCATCAGAAGCGAAGTACAGAACCACTAAGCCATGATAACATAGGGGAAACAGCCACTATTAACATTCATATACTTACGAATGGTAGTTTAACCATTACTAAGCAGGTCTGCAGTCAGCCGAGAATTTTACAAAACGGCCAATCACAAAAAAGTGTGGGAAATGCGGCATATTTAAGCCCCACAGGCGGGAATACATGCCATAACTGATTGTATATCACATCTGCAGTTAGAATGTCTGGTGTCGGAGAGGGAACATGCTTCCGAGCGCAACATTGGGGCATCGAGGAGTCCAAATACATAGTTTGGCTCCTTGTCCACTGTCACGAGTCAAGACTCCTGCAGGGCCAGTTCCAAAGGACTGAGTACAAGGCAGAGGCTTGGAACCGGTTAGCTTGTGACCTCACCAGTGCCACAGGCGTTCCTCGGACTGGTGAGTAGGTCCGTCACCACCATGCAGACCTAAAGAGACAAAAGCAGGACCACCTGAACCAATGGATACAGGAGGCCTGTGGGATGCGGGATGCCCCACAACTGAGTATGTAGCCATGGAATGCAGTATGTAAGAATTCATAATGGAGTATGTATAATGGGCAGGTATGTCTCAATATCCCTTCATTTACTTTACAGCTGCAGGTGACCATGCTATGAATCAGCAAGCCTATGCTGATAGGCTGCTAAGGCTGTGCCACCAGGCAGGTTAGTGATTATTCTGCATGTATTGTTATATAAAATATGGGAGAGAGCATGAAAGAAAGTGTTGTAGTCCAATAATACAGCCATAAAATTGCCTGAATAAGTCCTCTGCATGTACTGTCAGATAAAAACGTCAGAGAGGCAGAAAAAGAGTGTAGAAACCCATTAAGAAAGGTATAATATGCCTGGAATAATATCTCTGCAGGCACTGTCATATAAAATAAGTGAGTGAGCCTGAAAAAAAGATTGTTCTAACCTATTAATAAAGGTATAATATGTCTTGAACATGTCTGCCATATACCACTTTAAAACAAATAAAGGAGTGAGCATGTGGAAAAGTGTGTAATGTCATTAATAAAGGTCTAAAACCCAGAGTGTGTCTGTGTCACAGAGTCTGAAATGTTGTTGTACCCTTGCAGTATACAAACAGTACTGTCTGAAAAGGTGCTGGCAACCCAGAGATGTGCAGTCCCATATAAAGTGGGTGATGGAAGTACTAGTAGCTGTGAAACATATATACAGTCCACAACAGGCAGTTTCTGGCTGGCATGAATAAGTAAACCTGGCACACATGTAGCATGTTATTTTTTCCCCAGAAATGTGAGTGTGTGTCAAGAAATGCAGGGTTCTGTACAAATCGAAGTGAAAATGTCATGTGAAAACATCCCAGATATGTAGATAAAGAAATATAAATGCAATCAAGAAATATGTAGCAGTAACATCTGCATCCTGGACAGTTAGTATGTCAGATATAGGTCAGGCATATATTGAACTAGCCAAACCCAGTACACAACCTAAAGTATGGTGGCAAGTGTAATAATACAGGTAGGGGATATACATTTGCAGGCACTAGGAATGTAGTGTAGACTAAAAGGTCATTATAAGATGTTAACCGAGGTTTTTTATACACCCTACTGTATGTGCATAAACCATGCAATTCCACACCTCAATGGGTATGTGTAATCTTAAATATTTGTTGGGACATATGTCCTATTGTTCTATAAATATTTGCATTCATGTTGATGCATGTGCCCTGTTTAAACACCACAATCATGGTGGCCTGTTGCTACCAAACATCCCTGCATGCTGTTGGAATAACCACTGTGGTTCAATATATGTATGTGTTATGCTTGCTGTTCAACTGTTGTACCCTTGGTGTGTTGGGTTAATGGGAATATTATTGCATGCTGTTACAACTAATCTGGAATGCTGTTTTGCTTATGTTGTAATTAAACACACCTAATCACTGAACGTATGGGAAGGCCGGTCCCAGCGGACCCACCTGTCCCTCCTCAGCCGGTGAGTGCACCTGGCACCAGCAGGACCGGTGCCCACCCCGGGCTCCCCTCCTCCATTGGTCCTGTGCCACCTTCAGGTGGAAGTGCTGCAGGGGATGGGGCTCGTCCCCCCGTGCAAGCGTGGGTGTAGAAGGGCCACCTGTCACCCTTCAAAGGGTCCAAGCTGTGGTGCATAGCGAGATCCAGCATTCAGTCGCTGATCCCCTATGCCAGCTTGAGGCGAGAGTGGCGCATCTCACGGGTGAGCCTGCCCATCCTACGCATCCCCCAGCACAGCCACCCTCGGGGCTGTAAAGTTTCAGTGGTGACTGCCCATGGGTTGGGGATCTCAGTTCCACTGTTACCATCTGTGGGCTCATGGGCTTGTGATTTCCAAACATCAGACCCCATCAATTGTGTCACCCACCCCATGTGTCATACACCGCCCCTGTATGGTCTTGTTTGTCTTGCAAACAGTGCATGTGCCTGATATTCATAATTGGTAGTACAACATACTTAGTTGTCCTCACCCCTCTCTCAGGGGTGGAAAGTTTCAAATGTCACTCCTAATATATTCAATATGCACAGTTGTTGCTGGTAAAGAAACGGGCAGCTATGGACCTTCCCCACACCCATCCTGTACATCCCGAGCTGGTTTCCCTACTGTCTTCCCCTCTTTGTGCACCCTTTATCATCACATTCCTATCTTCTCACTTACTTTTCTGTCAAAGAAATGAGTGCGGGGGTTAGCGAGAGTAAGCACTTGTAAACAGTAGTAAGCGGGTTTTCACTAGTGTGCGCATGTGTGCGCTTAGCTAAGCGTCACTAAGCATCGCGCAAACCCATGCAAACCCGCTTGCAACTGTTTAAAATTGCCTTAGTCACTGTGTATGACAGGGCCCTTGTACTGCTCAGCAGCAAAATAAAATACCCTTGTCAGTCTCGATTCCCACACCTTGGACTCACCAGTCTGCATGAAGTACTACTAAGCCACAGCAGATATACAATAACGTAGTGCTGTAAGAAATATATCATGCATTACAATGAGTGAATGTAAAGGGAAAATAGGAAAGCCATAGGAACACATTGCAATAACTACTGTTGTATGCCAGTTAATTCTCTAATTTGAAAAGAAAGTACATACTCCCATGTATCCAGTGTTAGCATTAGGAGGTGTGAGTAAATTTACACACTGAGAAGAGTGCACTGGAAGAAGCAACAGTCAGGTTTCAGTACAACGTGCATATCACTGGCTACGACCCTAGGTTCAGATATGAGACATATACCAACCTTCTGACTGAGACAACAGTGTCCACAGCAAACAAGCATGGGCCCAACCTTGCACAACTGAAAGGGCTATGCCTACCTAACCTAGCATTTTATAGCAGTGTCCTGCAATCACAGTGAGTACTGCAATTACCACACAGCAGGCTGCATACAATTACTAAATGGTGGGCACCAATTGGTGCAGAGGCCATCACATGCACATGTGCAGATACCTAGAAAAGCAGCCTGTACTTGCTGTCCACACATGCAATAATATCATTGCACCAACTGAGAGAGAGAGAGTGAGACAGACAGAGATAGACAGACAGACGGAGACAAACAGGCTGTAAGAGACTGACACTGAAAAGAAAGACCAACACACAGAGGAAACCAAAACCAAAAAAAAAATAAAAATAACAAATCAACAGCTACAACAGACGGAGGTGAGGAATACAAAGGTAAGGTATGTAACAGATATGTATTTGCTGGCATCTGAATGATGTGTCTGAAGGGTACTCTACATACTGTGAATCATCCATATGTGGCAGCAGTCCGTATCTATATGTATATGCACATGTACATAGGGCAAGGGACATACTGCAACTGTTAGTGAAGGCTGGACATATATATATTGTTGAAGGTTGCTATGTGCACATATGTATGTAGGTTGTAGTGTGTGGCATTGCAAACAGCAAGCAGTGCCGGTATATGTCATGTGGTGGTTAAACAATGTGGGACTTAGCTACAGGCAGTGAGGCCTGCTACAGCTATACGGCCTGAGGACAGCAAAATGCATTCTGCACAACACTGTTTTTGGCCAAACATATTGCCCCCAA
>NC_056738.1:549541503-549670487 GCF_019279795.1 Protopterus annectens | reverse complement strand
CCTATACTAAAGGAACTACCGGATTTCACAACATGACACCAGTTACAGGACCCACAAGTGAAACACCCTTTAGTTTTTTGGAGACCATGGTTTGGTACGTTTGTTTGTAACAGTTCTTTAATGTTACTACCTCTCCTGAATGTAACTTTTGGTCTGTTACCTAATTTCTCAACAAGGAAAGAATTATTAGTAATAAAGTACCAATTCTTGACAATAATGTCCGATAGTTCTTTAGAGTTCAAACTTGTGTATCTGTGGAAGATGTTTGCATATGACGGCGATCCACTATATCACTTATGTCTCTGTAGTCATTTACTGTGTGCACTGGGCAGATTGCTGTGTTGTGGTTGGTTCCTGGAATGACACGTACAAATACCAGATATGTTTGGCCAACTGCTAAACGGTGATATGGCCTAAGTGTGTGAGCATGCCCAGTTCAGCCTTTCCATGGCATGTTGTCTGACATATGCCTCATTTATCAAAGTGTGCGAGCATGCCCAGTGTGAGCTTTCCATATGTTGCACTCTGAAGTCCACCACATATTTGGGTGTGTGTGAACTTCAACAATATCTCACGTTTATGGTTGTGTGTTGGGTGTCATGTTGTGTACTAACTGGCCAACTGCTCCGTGTCTGCCACAACAGGGATTATACTGTGCCTGCAGGGATTGCATGGGATACTTCGCAGACAGTTGTCAACATACTTTCATAATGACCTAACACTGTAGTACCGTACAGTGTACTGGTTCAGTACTTTCACTGTGGTGGACAGTATCCTGGGCTTTAGTCCTATCACTGTTTGACATCTTCATAGTGTGCACAACAGACTGTGTAGGGGCCAGTTGTGCACATATGACCATGTTGCATTATGTTCAGATATGGACTACCTACACCAGGCTTGTCCGGCATTGGTAGTGTATTCCACAACATAGGTGGACATTGGCAAACACTAGCGATGTTCCCTAGGCCATTTCTGATGCTAGTCACAGGGTGTGTTTGTCCTTCGACACACATTGTAACTGGAGTTTGCCATGACATATGTCATGGTTGGTATACTGTGCCTCCATCTACCTCTGACATAACAGTGATACCCAGGGTTAACCTACCATCTCCCATCCACTCATCGGGATTCCTCTTGAGGGGTGTCGATAGGTGACTCTCTGGCTAACCTGTACTGGGAGTCTACTCAAGAGTGGGGGTGCCTTCTGTGTTATGGATCATTCTGTACAGCTTGTCCTATGCATGTCAGTGCTGGGGTTCAGGTCTCTCATGTGCATAGCTCACTGCCATTCAGATTGTACAAGGTGAAGCATGTTCATTGATTCCAGGTTGGACATGGCTTCATACATCAGGCACAGCTTGCCTGTAGCTGGGCAGTATGGCAGTGTGTGGGTCTGCAGTTTGTTTACTCAGGCAACACATGGCATCTGTTCATGCTCTTTGCTACTCCTGGTGGGGTACTGTTGTGGACTTTACAGTTGATGGAGGTGTCTGTTGAGGTATATCCCACAGGGGCTATTGTAGTCAATTGTGACACTGATGAAGGATGACTGCAGAGCCACAGTGACCTCCCCTTATCTACATCTGACAACCTTCATGATTGGGTGGGTATATGGTATGTTTCTGCGAACACTACAGCCACATGTTTGTCCAGTGCAGGATATCTATCACCTTGTGTCCCCAGGTCTCTCATTACATGTTAGGTGTAATGGGTTAACACCTGTGTGGTAATTTGTGGGCACTTACTGTATATCCACGGTGGTTGTCTATCCACAGTTCTGCAATTAGCTTGCTGACATGGCTATGGCTCCAGTTGTCTGTTTGTAGGTGGCCCTTTTGTGGGTTGCTTGTGTCAGCTGGGGTCGGATATGGTGGGCTGTTTGTACTCCTCTGCATACATGTTCAGTCACAGTCGTTCCATGTTGGCCTATACCTATGGGACATATATACAGAATGGGGGGGGGGCCCAGGACCAAGCCTTGTGGGATGCCACTCATATCTGCTTTGTAGTCTGACATGGATGCAGCATGTCTGACCATGTCAGTTCTGTCCTCGGTCTGGTTTGCAACCCCTCTACTGACATAGGGGTATATATTTAAGCTGGTGAACATATCCATACTGAACTCGTAGGGTATTGTCTAGAAGCATATGCACGGTCCAGCTACGCTGTGTGGACCATATTGCCCTCATCAATGACCTTAATGACTGCTTCAAATGGGTCAAACATGTTTAGGGGCAGGATCTGCAGTTACGACAGCCACACTGTGTAGGGTCCAGTATCAGTAGGCCCACGATAGCTTTATGTCTGCGGTACATACTGATCCTTTCCATAGCTGTGCAGACCAAGCTTGTCAGGATCCTGGGGTGGTAGTTTGCAGTATCCATTCAGGCAACACCTTTGTTGTGAAGGACCACTGTTGTTGTACACTGCTCTTTGGGTACATATCCTGTGGTAAGGCTGACATTGGGCAGTAGTGTGATTTGGCATTCCATTATTCTTGGAGTCCATGTTGGCCTCAGCCCAGGACACCATCACATACCTTTGCTGCTGTGTGTTTTGCTTTGCAGATGATGGCTGTTACCTCAGCATCTGCAATGTCAGGGGACCAGCAGTCTGCTGGGATAGATATTTTGCATCCTGGGGGGGGGGGGTTTGTACTGCACCTGTCAGGTTGTATGCTAGCAATATGTGTGTGTGTTTGGTATGTTGTTTGTAATATCTGTGTGATTCGGAGCATATCTGTGGATTCCCAACATGGTTCCTACCATCAGTTAAGTAAGCCTTGTGATTATCCTTAGTGTCCTGTACAATTTTTATCTTCATAGGTTCATGGGTTCATACTAGGCTATCCACTCTAGGGCATTAGTAAGCCAAGCCAGAGTGTGTGTGTCTTTCGCCGCCCCTTGCTATGTGACTATTATGGCCATTTATGATTTTCTTTACTGTGACTCTGTCTGGTCGTGACACAGTGAAGACCCCCAGTATACATGTACGATCATCCATCCACTTGTCAATATTCCTGTTGAGGGGTGTCAGTGAGGGGCTCTGCCTAACGTGGATTGGGATCCTGTTTCTGGGTGTGGGGAGCCTCTGGGTTATGTATCTGTCCCTCCAGCACATCCTATTTCATTATGTGTTGAGGCTGACATCTGTCACTGTCACAGCTCCAATGGCTTTGATTTCCTGTGGTGGAGCATGTCCATTACTCCTGTGTTGGACATGGCTTTGTACAACAGACATACAATGCTTCTGTGTAGGCAGTCTGTGACTGCATTCAGCTGGGGTGTCTACAGCCAGGCAGCATATGACATATATTTGACACCCTTTATCCTCTTGGTGGGGTACCTTTGAGGTCTTCCAAACCGCTGCAGGTGTCACGTATGGTACATCCCATATGAGTCATTGTACTAGATTATGGGTGTGATAAGGGAACAGTACAGGGGCACAGTGACCTCTGTTGATGTAGATGTGAATCCTTTCATGATACGGTGTCCAATATCGACAATCTTCCTAGCCACATTGGCATTGTGTGTGTCACATGACAGATTACTGTCGACTTGTGTCCCTAGGTCCCTGATTACTCCTTGCATACATAATGGTTTACCACCTATGTGGTAATTTGTGAGTACCTTGTCTGGTATTTGGTGGGACATTCATACTGTCCAGTGTCTTCAGGATGTCTGGGTGGAGTTCTTGTGTGTGAGAGTGTGGTCTGTCGCATGCTACAGACTGTACAGCAGTTTTGACTACACTTAGGTGCACATGGGTGGTCTCCGCTGCTTTGTGCATTGTCAGTTACCTGGCCATATGGGTGTCTGTGCTGCATATGGATACTCCCCTCCTTTGATGTTTTGGTCCAGGTGTTGGGGCCATAACGCATGATATGTGGTATAACCTGGTAGTGCTGGTGTGCTATCACTAGGCTTGCAGCAGGCTTCTGTCACTGCACAGACATCGATGTTCTCCATACTGGGAAGTGCCTCAGGGGCATGCATATTGCAGTTTACACATCTGGCATTGGTCAGCATTACCCTTATGTTTCTTACCACTTATGTTTTCTAGGGTGGTGGGTAGTCTTTTTGGCCTTGCCTACATACGGCTTTATGGAGGTGGCAAAGGCCTTATCCAGTATCCAGATGCACAGGGGTAACAGGTACAAGCCATCCCTGGAAAAGCAGCATGGCTTGTCATGCATGAAATCTCAAGCAGACAGACATTAGACCCTCTTGGACTGACAGCTGTAACTGTGCCACCTGTTAAAGATGATTATTCTGTGTTTGTACTGTGGCATCATTCTTGGTGAGGGTTGGATGCTGCACACGGCCAGTGTCATACCGTCCTGGGGTACATACTCAGAGACCTCATCCATGTCTCTTTTCATGTAGTCCAGGGAGGTACATCTCAGGTCATTCACACCAGCATGGACATTGAGTGCATCATATTTCTGCTTGCTTTGGGGTGACCTGCGTACTTGTGTTATGTGGCATATTGTGGCAGCCTACAGGCAGCTTACTGTACCCTTTCCCTTGTTCAGTCTGGTGGGTGGGACAGCAGTGTGTCTGCCTATACAGACACCTATTACAACTGTATCAGGCATGTTGTTTCTCCTTCTGGCCTGTGACTGTTTGGCACACCAGCTTTGTGTACTATGTGTTGCATGTGCTATGTTTGGAGGTTGTGGTTGCTTGGGATCTGCTTTGGAGGCTTCTTTTGGTGTGGTGTGTTTGTAATTAGGGCCTCCAGGAATGTTTTTCTGTGTTTATGTGTTTGGTTTACAGTTGTGGTAGGTCTATGTGGGACTGAGTTTGTGGTGTGTGTGGTTACCTTCTCCTCCTGACTAGTTTTGACAGTATTGAGTTGGGGGAGCTCAGCCTCCGGTTTGGATACATGGTTGCATCTATCACATATATTTGTATTTATTGGGGGGAGATGTGGTTATCTGTGTACTTGGGACAGGTGTCACATTGCCTCTGGATTCACAGATTCTACTTGTTGTGGCTGGCCTTAGTGGATTGTATGTGTGGACATATGTTATTGCCATACTACTGATCAGTGATTACTTCCCTTTTTATGTTTGCTCTATCATGTGGTAGCTTCCTCATTCTCTTGCATGGTTTGGTAATGGCTGGAGTCCAGCATGCCAGATGCCTGCGTGTATGGCATTGTGTCTTGTTGTTATTTGTGATTGCATACTCCAAGCATTCCTGGCTGTGTTCATGGAATGCCTGTATAACATGTTCTGCAGTGTGTCCCATATTCTGCACTTGCACAGGGCCTTTCATGGATTCCGCATCGGTTTGGAGGGGTGCAACCTATGCTTTACACATGTTTTTCACTGTGGTATTCTGGCCAGGGACTGGGGTCGGGATGTGTATATCCAGTGTGATTACTCTATGGTCTGGTCTTACCAGTGAGGGATACACTTCTCATCTTGCCATCCAGTACACATGTTGCTGATTATCACATCCAGTATGCTTACTCCTCTTGTGGGAGTGGTACGTTATTCCTGGGCATTTTGGTTTATGGATTCTGGGAACTTTTCTCCAACTGTGTTGGTGCTAGTATAATGCTCCCTGTGTATGTCTGGGTATTTTCAGTCAAGCATTATAATGTGGTTTGGGGGGCTTGATATATTCATGTATTCCAACATAGGCCTGGTGCAGTTCCTGGTATTAGGACAGTAGTCTGCAGCAGGCTATATACTGGGAGGCAGTTTTAGCCATTGATATTTGACCATGGCTATTCCATGCTGCTTCTTGTTGTGGTACCAACATGGGGGTGTGGTTATCCTTGACATTTATTGCTAGTCACCCTCCTTTTGTAGCTTGTTCCATGTTTTGCGGCTGTACAGCACAGTATGAGGTGTGACCTGGTAGTGTTAGGGTGCTGATGTGAGCCTTGACCCAGTTTTCTATTACAGGACTGATATCTACATTCTCCATACTGTGTGCGTTTACACTGCACAGATCTTGCTGTTTAGACTTCTGGCATTGGGTAGCATTACATCTAGGTTCCTATCCCTTGTGGTACCTATGAAGGTGGGTTTGTGTTTTGAGACTTACCTATTCAGGGCATGCTGTGGGTACTGCCAGCCTTTGCCAGTATCCATGGGGCCTGGACTGATAGGTGCACGCCACCCCTAGCAGGTGGTGCATCATGTCATGCTCCGCATGTCTTCCCAGGCTGGAACACATTGGCTCCCCTTTGACTAACTGCATTACTTCAGCCAGTTATTGTTATTTATCATCCCATCATCATTTTGTGGCTTCATGCTTGGTGAGGGTGGATGTTAGTCAGGGTCCTCAGGTATGCATATAGTACATGGTGTTACATTACTTAACACATGGCATTCATGCCTCAGGTGGTGCTGCAGGGCTGCCTCTGTCAGATGCGCATATTACACTCCCTGTACATGTTTGTGAGCAGGTCATGTCATTTTAGGCATCCCTGTTATTATTTGAGTGAGTCAGAGGGGGTATCATTCCCAGGGTTCCTACTGAGCCAGCCAGTGTATGTGCTATGCGTTGCCTCTTTGCCAAGGCCAGGGCATACTGGGCACGCCTCCTTCTGCTTACTGGGGCAGGCTCAGGTTGTTCCTCCTCCGAGTCACGCTCTGCCTGTGATGGCCTTGGCAATGGTGGGGGGCTGTTTGGCCCAGCCCTATGCTGGTCCTGCTGCAGCTGTTTTCGCAAGATCATATTATGTAGCATAGCACATACCATGACAATTTGGGTACATGTAGTTGGTGTGTACTGCAAGGCTCCACCAGATGTGTCCAGACACCGGAACCATGACTTGAGCAGCCCAAACACACGCTCTATTACATTACATGTTTGTGCATGTGCCTCATTATGGTGTTCCTGTTCAGGTGTGTGTGCATTTCTGATGGGTGTCATCAGCCACGGCTCCAGTGCATAACCTGCATCCCCCACTATGTGTCCGTGTGGGATGTCCCCATTGGGAAATGTCTGGTACAGCTGCATCAAATGCCAGATGTGGGAATCATGGTAACTCCCAGGGCAGCCAGCACACACATTCATTATTATGCCCTGGGCATCACACATGACCTGGCAGTTGATGGAGGGGAAGCCCTTGCGGTTAATGTAGGCCCTACCCCACTCACCGGTTGGTGCTTTGATGCGTATGTGCGTGCAGTCTATTGCACCCACTACCTCAGGGTATTCCGCTATTTGCTGGAAGAGACGCATATTGCTGGCCAATACCTCACGGGCATTGGGGAAATATACATGATCACCGACATGTGCTGACATGGCATCCAGGAACTGGTGCAGTACCCTAGAGGCTGATGCCTGTGATATCCCCATCATATCACCAGTTGGTCTCTGGAAGGTACCTGTTGCTAGTATTCTTAGGCCAACACATACCTTGGTTTCCACTGGGATGGGTTCCCCTCTGTTGGTTCTGTGTGTGAGGCGTGGCCTGCACAGCTCAACTATTTGCTGCAGGAGCTCTCTGTCCACTCTATAGTGCTCTACTATCTCCAGCTCATGTAACCCGTGGTAGGTGACCCTGGGCCTGTACACTCTTCTCCGTCTCCTCACTGTGGGTTGTCTGGCACCATCTGCATTGTCACCACCCTTAGCAAGTCGCCTATGTCTCATTATGACAGCTATGGCAGCCCCTAACATTTCTGCTCTGAGTTCAGCTTTTTCAGTTTTCACTTCTATTAGCTTACTCCTGTCTTGCAGTGTCTCTTGAGAGAAACATCCTGCACTGCTGTTTGCAGAGTTTTAAGTGCTGGGCTGGGCTACTATTCTGCCTGTGTAATTGCCTGCTTCTAATTGTTTTCACCTGCTAGCTCCAGCAGTATTCCCTGCTAGCTTCCTACTAATTCTGTTGCTTCCTTTTTCCTTTCTGTTTCCTCAGGGGGGAGCAACGTGCATACCAGCAGAAACACGCTCACAGTGGCTTACACGTGCGCACACATGCTTACACGGTTCAGGATCTGCTTATTCGGGTTAAAACGCGCGCATACCAGCGCAAACAGTCTTACAGGTCTGCCAACAGGCTCCCACATGCTCAGTCTGCCCTACACGCATGCACACCAGCGCAAACAGTGTTAAACATCTACCAACACATTCCCACATGCTCAGTCTGCCTTACACGCGCGCACACTGCCCTACTCGCACTTCATGGCGCGCACACATGCGCATGCACGCCCAGCAAGAAACTTTAGTGTAAGTAACAGTGTACACCTTCCATTTCTTGACTTTCCCAGACTTATCTTGTGGCACTCCTCTTTCCCTGGTCTGTGTCTGTCATCTGTCATGTTACACTGACCTCCAATGAACTGCATTTCTTTCTACCATTCCCCCCTGTGATGTCACCTATCTCCTACTCTATTCCTCCCCCTTATGTATCTCTTACACTACTCAGACTGTGCTCATTTGCTATGTGACTGTGAGATTCAGTATCCTAACCCTCATTTACATGAGATTGCCTACTAATGCTTAGTTACATGTCTTACACTCAGCTTCCCCCCTTAGCAACCACTACACGGTGGCCATGTTGTTTTTGGTCTGCTGGCCCCTGCATTGTCATTCCATGTATTGCATAAAACCCAGATTTGTGGGTTTATAACCTTCATTTCTATGTTTTATACAGCGCAGCCCGTTTGCACGGGGCTGCGCTGGGTTTAAACATCGAAAAAAAAAAATTATATTTTTATTATTTTTGCATCGGGTTACCTTGCCAATGGCCACTGGCCTGCTGCCTGACACATATGCACCCTTTATTTGGAGCTGACATGGCTCCGTTGTGAATTTTGCAGAAACGTACTCAGTTGTCAACTGAGTACATTTCTGCAGCTAAAACGTCTCTTACACGGGCTGGTTTCTGCTTCGTGGATCGCTAATATACCTCATTTGCATACCTTTTGGCTGCAAGTGAGGTATTTAGCATGTCCACGCCCAGTCCATGTAAGAGACCTTTTAGCTGGTCTCTTACACGGAGTTTAGGGCTGTTCCTGGATCGCGAGGCTTGCATGGAGTGTTACACGTCTCTTACACTCTGTGCAAGCCTTCGTGAATCCTGCTTTTTGTTTATTAAACAGTTATTGGATTCAGCATTCTCTTTGTGCTGGCCATTTTATATATATATATATATATATATATATATATATATATATATATATATATATATATATTTTTTTGCATTTGATATTTTGGCCTTGCACGTTTGCCATACTCGACCCGTGGTAGTGGTGCTGCAGTAGCATCGTCACCTCACAGCAAGATGTTGTCGTGTTCGATTCTCAGTCTTCTGTGTGGAGGCATGCGTGAATGGGCGTGCCTTCGTTGAAGGTTGTGCATCAGGGCTGGTAACTCGGCATGTAAAAATCCACTACCAAACATTAGCGGACCGGAGTTTCGCTGTGGCGACCCCTAACCGGGATAAGCCGAAAGAAAGATGTTTGCCATACTCGCATACTATGGAGGTTTCATGCTGATTCCTTCCCTAGCCTTGCAGATAAGACTTTTTAGGTTTATGTGTCAATAGGCGTAGTTCTGCATGTTACCAGATTGATGTGCATTGCATATTACACAACATTGGATATTCCTTTCTGTAGTGTAGGTGATATATGTGTGGAAAAAGTACTGAGACGCCAGGGTTGCAGTGCTTAGGGGGAGGCAACAAATGGCTATACTGTAAATATGTGACATATTGTTAGATAGGGCCTTCAATTTGTTGTTTCATATGCAAGTTCATATCACAGACAGGAAATGGACAGTAAACAGCAGTAATACTTAATAATATTTACTTTTCCATATCGTGGCAAACAGGAGGATTGCTCAACCGTTGGCAAGGTGTTCACGCATGCAAGATGCACATTTCCAATACTATGCATGTTTGCACATAGCTAAGCACTCTGCAAATGCGAGCTGCATTGCTAAAGTCTGATAGTTAGTACTGACTGTAGGAAAAGCACTTGCTGCTTAACTGTCTCTGTGACAACACATGTTAATGCATTGATACATGTCTTTTTGAGCCCAGATGATACCGCGTTTGAATCCAGGTGTATCTAATACTTTTAAATAATTTTCAATAAACATTGATAGTGCAATGACATGAGGAGCAGCGGGGTTAAGCAGAATTGCACTGTGGTAACCACAACAGTTTGCCGCCACTCAAATTCCTGCTCATTGTTGAGCAATGTGCACTGTCACCTCCACAAACAGGGGTGACCACAACGCAGTCATGTTGTATAGCCAACTGGACTAACAAAGAGGGGTGACCACAACACAGTCATATTGTATAGCCAATTGGACTAAATTAAGTGTATCAAGATGACACTTGTGAAATGAAGAGCTATGTTTGGGGCGATTTTTTTTTTTTTTTTTTTGGGCAGGTGCCCATTTATTTTTTATTTGCGAGAGAGAGAGAGAAATGTTGGGGAAGGAACATAGGTATGTCTGGGTCAGATAAGTTGGGTTTTTATTGCCTACTGCCTACTTTTATGCTGTATTTATTTACTGTGTACTAAACTACACTGTTATACTGCAATTGCCTGCTACACTGTGCCTGTAAAATTTAATTTTATTGCTGTCTCTACTGTGTAGCATGTTTTTTTGTTGCTTCCACTGTTTGTTAAATACTTACTGGTATTTTTTCACAGTTTTAAATCTATCTGTTCTGCCTGCTCTGGTTTCCCATCAAGCAGTACTTAATTAACTTAATTAACTTAATTAACTGATCTGTTAGTTGTTTAAATCATTCTTTAAAGCCTTCTGGCTAATGTTCTGCTGTTTTAAACATTTTCTGAGTGTCTCACTGCTATTTTTCTGCTGTGTTAAATATTCTCTAGTGTTTTCCACTGAAACTAGGGTAGCTAGTAGTTGTAGCATAGTCCAGATCCAGGCCTGCTGCTTCTGGAACTGTTTTTAGTGGTTTGTTTGTTCTGATATGTTTTCCAGGCCATTTTGGATGGAAAGGGGCGTATCTGCACTTTTGTGAGAGAATTCTGTTTGATTCACACCTGAATAGTAAAGGGAGGGCAGTCTAGGGCTTGGAATAATCCCTATTGGTTCTTTTGAATTTTGTTAGAGTTTTTTTCAAGTTTTAGCTTCTGGTATTTAGGCCCTGCATCTAAGCAGGTCGCTGCTTGTTTGCACGTTGTGCAGCATGTCATACTGTTCCACAATTGTGCACCAAAGCCAGACAGTTAAATTCAACAAATTTTCCCTTAAAACCTAGGTTCAAATATAAATTTGCTGAGCTCCTCCATGATTATTTCTGAAAATCCACCCCTTGTGATAACAGTCTTCAACCTAGCATTATGGGCAGTTGGACTACTCTTGTTTCTGCTGCCAACCTTGTTGACTTGGGTCTCTTGAGGCAGTGTAGCAATTGCCTCATGTACATAGGTCCAGGTTATGGTGGGTAAAACCCCATTCAAGTCCTAGCCAGTTACAGATCCCCCTCCATGGGTCATGACACCCATGAAGCCTACTTAACCAAACAGAAGACAATCCAAATTTTACCAAACACACTGGTTATAGGGGATTAAAATTATCCCACCATGAACTGGGAAACCCACTCTAGCCCAAACTCGCTAGCAGAAAATTTCCTTGACTTTGTGAATTCAAATGCCCTGGAGCAAATTGTCCATACCCAGCAAGAGGAACAAGCATTCTAGATCTGGTCCTCACCAACATTTCAAACAGGTGCACTGCTGCAACTGTTGCCCCTTCATTAGTTAATACTGATCGCAAATCAGTCATTTTCAAACTGAAACTAACACCAGAATAAGTGCCGAGTATAGGGAGGTTATAACTTCTTTTGCTCTCAAGGCAATGCCTTTACTAGTACGGTACATACTAATAACACAGTCTAGTACAGAGTGTCAGAGATGTATTTACATCAAGAATCTAGAATCCATGCTCTCTCTCACTCAAAACAGTAACATGGAGAAGGTTGTCAACTCACCTAACACTACATATTCACATCATACCACTACTCATACACATAGTATGCATCAAACACATAAACCCACATACACAGAGGTTCTCTCAAAAAACTTACTGAAACACCAGAGACCTCCAAAACACAAGTCTACTACAGCTAACACAGTCTCCACAGCACCCATGACACATAGCAACACCAGTGTTTCACCCACCAAGCCCGTTAGGTGTAACACTCAAAAAACAAGTTTTCTCAACACTGGAGACTCAATAGTGAGATATACAGATGTCCCACTCACCAGAATAGACAAGGAGAAAGTCACGGTCTGCTGCCTGTCCGGTGCCAGGATTCACCAAATCATGCATGCACTCAGGTCTCTCAGCAACAAGTACCGTTATGACTCTGTCATAGTTCATGTTGGCGTGAATGACCTGAGACATACCTCATTGACTATATAAAGAGAGACGTGGTCAAGCTCTCTGAGTATGTGTACCAGGCAGGTATGTTCCTAGCCTTAAACAGCATACTACCCTCACCTAGAATGATGCCACAGTATAAACAAAAATTATTGATTTCAATAATTGGCTTAGTTTTTGGTGTCAATCCAAGGGGATCCAGTTCCTGTCTGCCTAGGAAGCCCTGGTCAACAAACTTCACTGCTGTGCCAGAGATGGTTTGCGCTTGGCATCCCCAGGCTTTTGGATGCTGGCAAAGGCTCTTGCCTCCCCACAGTGCCTATTGTAGGCAAGGTCTCAAAAACATTTCCAACATGAAATTAACCAATCTGAACAAAATAAGGTCATGCTGCTAAATGCTAGAAGCTTAAACCAAAAACTGCACTGCCTGGAAGCACTTCTATCACTAGAAGATGCAGATGTATGTGCAGTCACAGAAATCTGGTTTAAGGCCTCAGAGAGTACCACAGACCTACAATCCCTTCCACACATTTAGACCACAAAATGAATGTGTGAAAACCAAAGGAGGTGGTATTTCAATCTATATTAGAGATAAATTCATCTCACCTCTAGTTAGACTGGACAACTCCATGGAGTTACTCCAGGTCCAGGTTATGGTGGGTAAAACCCCATTCAAGTCCTAGCCAGTTACAGATCCCCCTCCATGGGTCATGACACCCATGAAGCCTACTTAACCAAACAGAAGACAATCCAAATTTTACCAAACACACTAGTTATGGGGGATTAAAATTATCCCACCATGAACTGGGAAACCCACTGTAGCCGAAATTCGCTAGCAGAAAAGTTCCTTGACTTTGTGAATTCAAATGCCCTGGAGCAAATTGTCCATACCCAGCAAGAGGAACAAGCATTCTAGATCTGGTTCTCACCAACATGTCAAACAGGTGCACTGCTGCAACTGTTGCCCCTTCATTAGTTAATACTGATTGCAAATCAGTCACCTTCAAACTGAAACTAACACCAGAATAAGTGCCGAGTATAGGGAGGTTATAACTTCTTTTGCTCTCAAGGCAATGCCTTTACTAGTACAGTACATACCGAAAGGCTCATAATTGAGTATAACCCCCTATTCGGTATGTACTGTACTAAGTATCTACAGCAATTACAGAGACCTCAGACATTTCTAACAAAGAATATCAAGGGCCTTCAGTGTGTTCCTTACATGGACTGACTAAAATCCCTGTCACTATACTCCGTATCGTATAGACTTATTAGGGGATACTTATGCCTGGCCTACAGAGCAACCCAAGACCCAAACCTAATGAACTTACTACATATCCATAAATCAAATGGGTCTAGGGTTGCCCATTCCAGGGACTTAAATATGGCCTGTGACTTAAATTGGACAAGCTGGAGAAACAGATTTTTCTCCCAGTGACTGCCACATCTTTGGAACAGGCTACCAATTCATGTGAAACAGAGTACCTCTATGACACTGTTCAAGAGGAACCTGGATGAGCAGATGGGACACCATAACTTCTTACCAGGGATAGCACCCACAACTCTCCTGGACATGGGCAGTCATCACTAAATAAAATCTTGGGTATTGACTAGTACCTCTATGGTATTACATTGGGTTGAAATGGCTAGGCTTAAAATGACCTCCAGGTCAATAGCCTAGTAATCTCCTATGATCCTATAAAAAGACAGGGACAGTGATGGACACAAAAGGTCGAGGGACACCATGATTGGGGTGAGGAGAACCCAGGCCCATGGCCATCAAGCTTGGAGACAGTAAGAATTGAGTCCTCACCCTGTGAACTGTCATCACTGTCACCTTACTCCACTGGTGGCTGGAGTGCTTGAAGTATCCTCCTCCTCCTATGGAACATGAGGGAGAGCAACCTCTTCATCCAGTGTAGGCATAAACCAGTGCCGTCCCTGGCAACTCGCTGCTGGTGATGAAATCCCCACCTCCACCACTGCTCTCAGTGGATATCACTGGATCAGCCTCCGGGGCAGTACTAGCTGAGGGCACAGGTAGTGCAGGGGCAGCAGAGGCAGTGCTGCCAAATTGGCTCTCAGACATGTTGGTCATCGGTGCTGGAGCCGGTGGAGCAGGGGCAAGCTGATCCATTGGGGGATGGCCTACTTCACTGTGTGGTGGAGCATTTAGTGATGTGGTACACATGGATGACATGGACACGTTTTGACAACATATATTAAAAATAAAAAATAAAATTAAAAATAAAATAAAACAAACATTTTTAAATAAAATGAAATAAAATAAAAATAAATATTTATAAAAATAAAAAAATGTTTTTACAAATAAAATAAAAAAAATAAAGACAATAAATAAGAGAGAGATAAGTGCTGGGGTGAGAGAAAAAAAGATATAAGATTAATACCATCATATGTGACATACAATGCATCAATACATTTATACAACTCTATTACCTTAAGTTTTACATTTAAGTATATCTCCTAACAGATACACACTATACCACATGTTGCTGCAAGTAATCAATGAAATGTGCATATATTGCATATATGCATGTTCCAGTTATAGAGATTACAGTTTACAGCAGGGCATTTGTGTCACTCGTACAGAGGTTTTAATTTTATGTAAATATTATTGAAGAAATAACAGGGCAGCTGCAGTGGTTAGCATTGCCACCTCACAGCAAGAAGTTCTCTGGTTCGATCCTCGGCTGGGGTACCTTCTGTGCGGAGTCTGCATGTCCTCCCTGTGGTCGTGTGGGTTTCCTCTGGGTGCTCTGGTTTCCTCCCACATCCCAAAGACATGCTGTAGGTGGATTGGACACTCTAAATTGTCCCTAGGCGTGAGTGTGTGCATGTGTGTGCCTTCTGTGGAAGCTTGGGTGCCAGGCTGGCAACTTGACACCATAAAACTACACTGGCAATCATGAGTGGACAGGTGAGCTCCTGTGGCGACCCCTAACTGGGATAAGCTGAAAGCAGAAGATTATTGAAGAAATAACAGTACGGTATAATTGTGGTATTTGAGCCCACAACCTCTGACTACAGATTAATATTGGACTTTTACAATTGGTTTGTGCTACAGACTTGCTTTTACAGTTGGGATATGCATACTCAATTTGATACAACTGTATAAAACACCAAAAAAGCTATCTTTAACTTTTAATGCTACAATAACACTTCTCTTCTGCTGCATACATACTGCTTGCTTCCCTTAGTCTCTTGTATCTAGGTCCATGGGTCCGAACATTGAACTTCTGATCTCTGGCAGCTGGAGAGAAACAGAACAGAAGACCATTATGTATACCAGCCTTGCTTATATTCAGCTTTCTAAGTCTTACAAGTACTCTCTTTAGTTGATACTTACACAGTTGTGGGATGTCAGCAGTCCTAAATACCTCCAGCCAATGGTCAAGAGTATCCCTCTTCCTCCTCTTTAGGTTATTAAAATGATACCTACATTGCTCTCCAGTTTGCAGGATACCATTTGCACTGGATACAGTATGGGCTAAACTATTCCATGCCTGAGACTTGAACTGGGAGAGAAAATAGTCCTCCTGCACAAGCACTGGCTGTGGTGCTTTACTAGGAGTCCAGTAAATATCCTGGATTCCTGGACACCCTACCTCTGTGCCCTAAACCTGGCACCTTCCTTACTAATAATGCCAGCCATGTCTACCAGCAACCGAGAGCAATGGAAATTGATGCTTTCCCACAAATTCCACTTATCATGTTTACTGGAATGTACACATCTAAGCAACGAGTTTGCACGATGGTAAGCAGAGAGCAGCAGTGCCAAGCAGAGAGGAATGAAATAATTGCAATTGGAAGGTTAATTTGACACTTGACCTTAGTTTGAACAGTGTCTACTGATGTAGCCTGGAAATATATACTGGAAACTGGAAGGTAGCTATTAGGCGAGTTAGGTTTGCAGACATGCACTGGAGACATAAATTCTAATGACCTGACATATTTGTTTTTACCTTTATACACTGAAAAAATTGATTTTTACACTGTGGGATTTAAACCTAGGCATAAGATACAAAGCATTCTTTTCCACACCATTGATTTTCCATCTTTGCCACAGAAAAAGTGCTGCTTAGACATAGTCAGGAATCATGCATAATACAGTGGCCAATAAAATTAATTGAATGCATCCGGTTTGTATTTTTAGTTGTCTGTGTCCTGTCTGCTTCCTGGCTGGTCCATTTGTCCAGTTTGCACACATGCAGCACTTTGCACAAACGAGATAAAGACAGCCAAACCTACAATTCATTTTCTCTGTTCTCATAATTGTGCTAAGTGCTGCATCTCGCAAACACTGGCTCAAAAAAAATTAAAAAAACAAGACAGAAAAGGGAAAAATATAAAAAAGGACAAGTAGTTGAAATGAGGAAAATCAGTCTATGACATACACACTATACCATAATGGTTCATATGAGTTATGTCTACAGAGATCGGGATTTGAACTCTCACTCCAATGAGCATTCAGAACACAGGGTGGGTGCCTCGTCCATCTTTGCCACACAAACAGCTTTGCAGCAAGGAACTGAAATCATTCTGCACACAACCAACTGCAATATCATCTACAGTAATATGAAACCATACAACTATTTGTACATTTATTATATTTGGATGTAGTGCACTTGTGTTCAAATGCAGCAGTTGCCACAGTTTTAATTAAGGGCTGACTCTGTCTGATGCAAGGAGTACACAGCCAATACATGGGGAGGTACAGGTTGTGAAAGTTACCTGGCATCAATGTTAGTAGATGTATGTGTGTAGGAGGAAGGTTTAAGGCCCTGAAGTGGGGAGGGAATCTTAACCAATGCAAGGGCATATTGAGCACGCCTACATCTGCCCACACCCACAGCAGCTGATGGTTCCCCCTCTGACTCCTCATCTGCATGTGGTTGTGATGACCTTGGCATTGGGAGTGTGATGTGTGCTCCTTCCCTTTCCTGATCCTGCTGAAACTGTTTTCTTGGGTCTATATTCATTCCGTGAAAGATGTATTCATCAAATATGTCTTCAGCGAACACCAGCCACCGAATTTCACTTCAGTGAACTGCTGAATTTTTCCAGTGGCTCACACTCGCCCACCAGCCATCCGGTACACACAATGGACTAAATCAAATCCACCCAAGTGGGGGGCTTTGCCCACCACACCCCCCAACGTGGTGGGTTTACATCCCCACACCTCCCTAATTATATATACCAACTCTGGGATGCACTACAGTGAGGAAAAGTGCAAAGTTGAGGTGATGGCCAAGAGTTTGTGAACTGTGGGAAAAATTCCGAGGTTTGCTGAAGTGAATTTTGGCAGCTGGTATTTGCTGAAGACATAGTCGACAAATAAGTCTTTCACGGAACTAATATAGACCCGTTTTCTCAGGATGATGTTGTGTAGCATGGCACATACTGGGAATAGTTCAGTACCTGGCCATGGATTATACTGCAGGGCTCTCCAAGATGTTTCTAGGTACTGCAACCGTGATTTCTGCAGCCCAAACACATGCTTTATGATATTTCTGTTTTGAGCATGTGCCTCATTATGGTGTTTTTCAACGGAGGTTTGTGTGTGTGCGTGTGTGTGTGTGTGTGTGTGTGTGTGTGTGTGTGCATTTCTGACTTATGTCATCAGCCATAGTTCCAGTGCATAACCTGCATCCCCTAGTAAATGACCCTGTGGGATATCTCCCCTAGCGAACATCTGATACAGATGGGCAGTGTGCCAGATATATGAGTCATGGTAACTGCTAGGGTTGCGAGCACACTCATTCAAGATGATTCCTCTGGAATTACACACAACTTGTCAGTTAATAGAGTGGAATCCTTTTCTGTTTATGTAGAGCCAACTCTATTCCATGGGTGGTGCCTTAATTTCTATACGTGTGCAATCTATGGCACCCAGTGCTTCAGGGTAGTGTGCTACAGGGTAGAACTCCTGCATATTTCTTGCCCTCTCTTCAGGAGTACAGGGAAAATATATGTGGTCACCGGCATGTTGGAGCATAGCATTCAGGAACCGATGGAGGATCCTGGATGATGTTGCCTGTGACTCTCCCAGCATGTCCCGTGTTGGTCTCTGAAAGCTACCTGTTACTAGTACCTTTGTCTCCACTGGGATGGGTTTCCCTCGGTTGGCCCTGGCTCTGAGATGAGAATGACAGAGGTTGCAGAGTTTCTGTAGTGTGTCTCTACCACCTTGTAGTGCTGTACAGTTTCCACATAATGTAGGTTGTGATAAGGTAAACGTGGCCTGAAAACCTTTCTTTTTCTTGGCCTTAGTCTATTGGCAGCAGCATAGACTTCAGCCTGTTGCACATACATATAAATTAAAGCAGCAGCAGCCCCTAACATTTTTTCCAGTGTAGACTCCTTTCCATGGCTGCATTCCAATAAGTTTTTGAATTCACATGGAAAACCAGCACTGATTCTATACAGTTGCTTTATAGCTTGTTGAATAGCTCCACCATGTATAGCTCCACCATGTTGGATTGGTTGCTTAGCATATTGTTCAGCTGGTTATGCTGTAATTAGCAAGCCACAGCATTTATCTTGTTTCTGCAGTGGTGTGTGCCTCTATATGGCACTTACTGAATCTAAAACACGGTGGCACAACACACACACACATTAGAAATGGCCCTTGTAGATTTTATTGACTTTTGCTGTATGTTTTCCCTACTTTGTCTGAACTTGTCTATATTCTCCTCCTTTGACAAACTGGCTAGTATTTTTAGTTTTTCCTTTCTTCTCTTTTCATTACATCTTCAAGATTATCTGGCTAGTATTTTTTAGTTTTTCCTTTCTTGTCTTATCTTCACTACAACTTCAAGATTGTCTCTACTAAACATACTGTATGAACAACAATCATATGTTACTACCTGCTATACTTTTAATTGTATGTCTAAACCACAATGCTTATGTAAATATCTTATGCAATCATATGTTATTATCTGCTATATTTTATAACTGTATGCCTAAACCACAGTGCTCTTGTAAATATCTTATGTATAGTATGTTAGCAAGTGTTCTGGAGCTTTTCTCCCCGGGCCTCCACTGAAAATGGACAACTCTGTTCAGTTGGACCTCCCTGGTAAACAAATGTAAAATAAATAAATAAATAAATAAATAAATTTATAGATCTTGGTTTGTTTTTAGTGCCAGTAAAATGCTACAATTAAAATCCTGTTATGCTCTGCCAGTATCTTTGCATTTGTACACTGAAGCTTTGCAACCACATAATGGCAGGGCTGATAAACTTTTATTCATTCTCTAATACTCAGTTCAGAGTTTCAGGACTGAGAACTTTTGTCAGTAAGCAATGTTGAATATTAATATAAATCAACAGACAAAAATGCATTCAAATGCACATCAGGGTAGCTGTGCCACAATAACATTAAATCTCCTTATGCTGTGAATGACCTCAATGATGTGTTGTGTAGCAATGCAGTAAAATTTTCTATTTGATAACCACAGGCACCTGTATTACTAAATGCATGCATAACCTTAATAGATGAATGTAGATATAAAGCGATCTCAGAGCTCACGCTAAATAAACATACTTTTTTAAACCTTATATCTGGTTTGGGAAGTTCCTTGGACTCTGGCTCTAGCGTTCTTTTATTTGAAGGTTTGGTTTTACTATAACACTACACTTGTGCTTTTATTCCTAGTTATTCTTGTGACTGGAGCCAGATTATGGATTCCCTGGATGAATTTCCATCAGTTCTTTCCCCTATTCATCGTTAGGGAATTGCCCAGATTCAGTCTGAACTTACTATTGTAAAAGGAAATTCATGAGACTAATACAACTGTGTTCACAGGTCCCTGGAGGCTTAGCAGCTATTCCCAACAGTTCTGTACCTTCTACTGCAATTTTAGCTGGCAATTACAGAGTTAATTCTTCAGGAGCTGAAGGAGTTGGTACTTCCTCCCCGAGTCAATCAGGAACCAGAAATGGAGTAAGACCAAAGTTTTTTTTCTTCTAAACCAGGAGAACACTGAAATGGCTTGCAGCACTCAAACAGAAGGCTTTCTGGAAGTTGAAAATAAATGTACTGTTTATACTTTAAAAGGACTCATGCAGCTGCAGCTTCTTTATCAGCCCAGTATTTAAATGAAAAGGAACTGGTGTTTGGTCCACAGGGGTGTGTACTTAACATAATATAACTTGTTTTTCAAAGTTTTGGGGATAAAACATCTTACCAGCATTTACTTGACTAAACCTTTGATTTTAATGGTGGTTGTGAACCAAGAAAAGAATGGATTGTTGTTAACCAAAATGTAAACACTCCTAGTTCTCTTAAAGAAATTATTTTATCTATGGAAAAAAATTGTTTAAAATTAAATCTTTACAAGTTGACAACAAATATTTAAAATGCTGCTTATATTTACAAATTGTCCCTCAGGGGTTATATGTTTTTAAATTTCCTTTTGAACTGGATATGAATGATGAAATGTATGAGGAATTTATAAAAATGTTTGACAGGCATGGTTTTGAAGTCATAGAAATGCTTACAAGGTACAATGAAATCAGTATTAATGTGTTGCTTAAACAGGTTGAAAAACTGAACAGTGACATTCAGGCTTTTTTAAATTTTGAGCAATGGGAAGGATTTTATGGTAAAGCTGTTTCTAATGTCGAAAAAAATGTGATAAAGCCTTTACACAAAAGCAAAATAAATCAGAGAGAGACATTAAACAGTTTGCAAACAATGGGCATACCCCATTAAAATAGGAGTTTCAATAAGAATAGGAATAAGGTGGCTTTTGGTGCAAGTACCAGAGCTGACTATAATAATGGGGTAGATGGGGTAAATGAAGGGACTTCACATTTTAGCGATGCCCCACAACTACAATAATATATATTTTTCCCCCTAAGGAGCTCAGAAAGGCTAGCAAATTACCAGAAAAGCCAGGTGGATCCAGGATGGGGTCCTTGACAAGATTTTTCAAAGTACTGGAGATAGTAAATGAAGAACCAGAAGAAAGGACAGTGTATACATATAGCAAGGATGACCTCCCACCGTGAAGATCTAGGGGTCTAGGGGGAGAACTCGACAAGGTGGTTAATATCTTTTTAGCCAGGGGTTATCCTAGCTCCCTGGTACAAGGTATTAGACATCAATTAGAAGGTGAATGGGGTGCTAGATATAAGTCATTATTGAGTATTGTTACCCCCTAATATCCAGACCCCACTAGCAAAAAAAAAAATTAAAAAAACTCTAGCAGTTCAATATAGTTCTCAGTAAGCTGAAATTAAGAACATTATTTGAAAAACTGGAGCATTTTTAAGGCGAGTCCTAATGTCCTTAACCACCTAAGGGGAGAACACCTATTCATTCACATGACTAGATTCAACATGAAAAAAATTGTTTGAAGGAGGGTCAAATAGGGATTTGAACATGAAAAGAAAGGTACTGTAAAGTGTGGTACATGCAATCAGTGCTCATTTATTCTTGAAGAGAAAAGTTTGTTTTTTAGAAAACAGTATTCATTCTAAAGTATAGCTTTGCAAAAGCAACTGTCTTTCAAAACTAGTGGTGTATCTTGCTAAATGTTCAGGATGCCCTGCATTTTATGTAGGGAAAACTGAACACAGCATTTGTAAAAGAATATACAAACACTGTTATGATATTTCTAAGCACGATGAAAATAATGCTTTATTTATCTCTGTTTTTTTTTAATTTAAATTCACAATTTCGAATCAAGTTACTTTGAGCCCCCGAGGTGGGGAGGTTAAAACAGCATTACAGAATAAAGAACTTAGACGGCAACTTAAGCTACATGCCATGTATTACCCAGGAATCAATGATTGTGCCTATTTTGAAGTTGCGAGCAGTTAAATTACAGTAAAGATTCACCTAAGGGCTGATTTTAGTCTTTATTTTATGTTTATATTAAATCTTATATTGATTTAAATGTGGGTCAATTTTTAATGTATGTAGTCATTGTATTAAAATAGCATTTTATGTCTTTAAATGTTACAAGCAATTATTCAATTAGTTACATTTAAAATCATATAAATTGCAGTGTGTGGTAATGGGACACTCTGATGAATTCCTGTTTGTGTGAGGATGAAAGCACTAAATTAGCATTCTTTTTTATACCTTATATCTTGTTTGGGAAGTTCCTTAGACTCTGGCTCTAGCCTTATTTTGTTTGAATGTTTGATTTTACTATAACATCTATGCTTGTGTTATTATTGCTTTCACATAGATATTTTTGTCAATATTGTGTTAAAGAATATACATTTTGATTAAAAAAGTTAGCAATTATATAGGATAAATACATACATGACAAAACGGGTCAAACATTATGCAAGGGCATACATCCCCTCAGAAGGCAGTCAAAAGGGTAGCAAAAAAGAGCCACTGATGGTGGGAACTGCTGCTTGAGACACACTAGGCTGCTGCAGAGGACTAGTACTTTTTTACCACCCAATTCTTGTCATGGAATACATGGGCCAACTGGGATTCCTGGACAGAAACTAATGAAACATAGGTCTCTTGTCTAGCCCAGGGATACCTGTGTTCTATCTCATTGAAAAGAATAGTTTGAATGGATCAAGGTATAGGACCCCCTGGGCAGGTCCTTGAGGAGACTAAAAAAAAAAAGAATAAGGCAAATATATGTCATATGTCCATTTGTTAAACTGAGTTAGCAGCCTACATGTCAACTGTTTATATGAGGAGATATCTAGCACTTATATCAACCTGTTTTATATTTCCATACACAGATGGCAAGTTAAAATATTCCAAACTACATAAACATATGTAATCTCACTGAAACATTAATTTATTTTACAGCAGCCTGACATACACACTGGTATTTCACATTTTAGCTTCATAAATGGGGTGTGTTATGTCCTGATAAGAACAGCTATAATGATAATAATGCACAGAATTTCTGTAATCACATGGCTTTATATCACTTCATAGTGGTCTGTTTATATTATTAAGGTATTGCACTGCTATAATGTGCATTTAGAGATGAAGCAGTTTATACCGTGGTCAACGAGAAAGATGTTTTATAAAATACCAGTGGTCAATGAGAAATATGTTTTATAAAATACATGAAAATCACACTACAGTATGTTTCTGCTTTTTAGGAATTCTGTTAATATTGGTCCAGATAGCAGTTTCTAACCCCATGCTGTGCATCACAGATATCCAGAGCTGTATAAATATGGCAAAATCCGAACTCCAAATGCATTCTCTCCTACAGCGATGCTACTAAAACCTTACATGTACACAGAATTAATCTTTAATATCTCCATGAAAGAGCATTCAGGATTAAGTAATGCCTAATAAGAATATATTTATGATTAAACAGCAAATGTCCAGTATTTGCATTTAAAAAGAGTATTTCATATTCATAACAGTATGCATTACATCTCAGCTTGAGGTATGGACTCTGAACATGCTAGACAGCCAAGAATAAAAGTACCTAAGTGTGGCAAAATGCAGCAAAAGTCTGCTGCATATGAAAAAATCAATGCAAGCAAAGGGAAAACAAAGGCTATCATAATATTATAACTTGGAAATGTTTCAGAAGAAGATATTAGACATTATTGTTTTGCTGAAGAAAATGTTAATTTATCTATGACATTCAAGCAGTAAAAACCCTTACTAGAGGGTTGGGGCATTACATTTTTTAATGCTGATTAAAATAGGAGTTCACTGTTTGCGTGAAGTTTTAAGGGCTTTTTTTGTTTAATTTCACTCATTGTGCACAATTAATGTCTTCTGTATTTACTGAGGACTCAAAAAATGGTAAACTTTGGATTCAGAATGACTGTTATTCAACTATACTATCAAATTGATAGGTTCCCTTAGGGCCATCTGCTATTACATATTCCGTGCCAGTATGTGTTGTATAATAAAGTATCTATATATCATATTAGAAAACAACTGTTTTCCTTTAATTAATCCTGAGGTTAAAATAACCAAGATATATTAAGAACAAAGGTCCACTTTATCTGATTCCATTCTCTGCTAAGTTCCCATTTTCATAGTTAATTTCTCCAAGGGACAGATGTGTGTTCTATGGATGACAATTCTATCACCTTTAAATTCAGAGAGCTCAGTTACATCTTCTGAGAATAGTAATTCTAACTTCATTAAATTCAGAGATCACATGTTTGCCTTATGACCCTTTCTTATTTTTTACCTTTGCCTGGAATAATCATACAGTTACATGCAGACATGTTTTCTAATGCTTTCACTGATCACCTGAGACTTTATTTCTACAGTTGCCAAGCAATGAGGTATTAATTATTTCCTCCTACAAAAGATATAGTAGCCCGGCAGTACTGTGCACTCTTCCAAGAATTTGGCAGAGCTAACAGTTCTCTGGATTTATTGTTTCCATTCCTGCACTTGCATTCATCTACCTCTTTTATAAAATCCCTGCTGCAGAAGGAAACCGTTGCTTGCAGCTTCTTTACTTATTTGTAAAGACAATAAGTGTATTGAGACTGTCGGTGTTTCTCTTTCCACAGTGAGAATGAAAATTCATCAGTCACTGTCATTTCTTGTTTGTCTGCATAGACAGAGAGTAAAAGAGAATATGTAATTAAGGTGACAAGCCAAAATGCAGTAGCCCACAAAGCAGGTAAATAGCAAAGAATATTTTATTTTCTAGTATAAACTATATGCTTTTCTGAGTTACTAAATAAGAAACATACATTTTCGGTTACACTGGATGGTATCCAAAGCAAAAATAGTCAAATATACACTAATCCACTGCAATCAGCATTCACTATAACTAGAAGACAAAGGTTAAATAATGTCCTTAATTAATGGTATGCAACTGTGCCAAAAATCATACTACAGTTCTGAGAACACAGCAAGACTTTAATGTCAGGAGGGATTTTAAGTCTGCCAGGTTTGGTTCCAACTCAATTTTCATTTTATTGGCAGTGATGGATAAAATATGCCTTGTGTGTGGAATAATAGTTTCATCTGCAGTTAGAATGTATCAGGAGTAATCATTTCTAAGTGCTGGTATTTTAAATGTCAGCATGATGTCTGTTTAACCACTGGTGAACGGCTAAGTAGTATACTAAATATTTAAAAGTAAACTGCAATATCTGTGATATGTAGTATTGGTCAGCGATAATTGTGATAACTAGGAAATATGGAAAATATTGCTGTTCAGCACCAAATTATTTGCAACATTTAACAACATGTGTATGATACTGAGACACACTGTATGTACTGCTTAGGAGTGGTTCACTAGGAAATCCACAGAAACAATCAGGTCCTGATTAAAAGATAGCTGAGATGATATGTTGCTGTGTACCTAGCACCTAGCTGTTTCTCACTGTATATACAATTGACCTACAAAGCATGAATACACTTTTACCAAAATGCAGAAACAGTGTGAATATGTATCTAGAGTATTTGCTGCTGTGGAATAATAACAACACAGTAAGTGAGGGCTACAATCAGGAGGAAGCCTACTGTGGTGTTATGTTATCCTGCATGTGATCCCACCAGCCATCATTACACCCGCTGCTATGCAGAGACACAGTGGTACAACGGTGCTCTTTCCTGTTTTCCTGCTAAAATGCTGTTGATGCATATGGAGAGCAGCACCCTGGAAGCTCCCATAGACACTTTACAGAGATACACACTCACACAAACACAAGCAGATGCACACATGCAGCCACAAACAGAAAGACACACATTTTAACACAGAGAACTGTACACACACAAAAAACACCAACACAAACATGCACTTAAACACAGACACCAACTCATACATATACAAAAATTAACCACACAAATATGCTGTTAAACACAGACATGACACCAACATGTGCACATACATACAAATACACACACACACACACACACACACACACACACACACACACACACACAAAAACACGGATACACACAGAAGCAGAATGCATATATACACAAAACATTTATTATGTAAAGTTGCCATTCTTACTGAAGGACTGCAGCACCATAAAACCTTCTGAGTATATTGGTAGATAAACACATACAAATATACACACACACAGCTACATACACATAGATATGTTAACCATTTTAACACACTTAATACCATACATTTTACAACAAACTATAGAGCTGCTACTGCTTATTCCTGCATCATATTGAACACACACACACACACACACACACACACACACACACACACACACACACACACACACACACACACACACACACACCCACACACCCACACACACACTCACACACTCACACACTGTAGCTTGCCAACAGTCCAGCTTAGCTGGGCTTGTTTATTTTAATGTGTTTCACCAACCCCTGGGCAAACATTTTTGAGGGATTTGCACCCATCAGACCCCTCACAGTTTGCCACTCCCCACCCATTACCATGATGGCAAGAACATTTAAAATACAACAACCCAAAACAATTAAAAAGTTATAAAAACAATTTAATAATTATATAATAATTATACAAATATATAAATAATTATAATTATAAAAATATAAAAATAATTATATAATAATAATAATTTCAACAATATTGCCAGATTTGCAACAGAGTCTACCTACAGAACCCATCATTGTAACAATCTTCAACAACTAGAATGGTTAGAGTTGCCATATCTACTACTATTCAACCAACTAACAGTTGCCCACAAAAATCTTTATCAACCTACTAACAGACCTATACTTACAAACCTTATCACCCCCTATAATAACCTCAAGACCCTACGCTCATCAAATAAACTACTGGTACAAATAAGTAAAACTAACAATTTGGCTGGTGATTCTCTGTTCTCTAACACTGTTGGTAAAACCTGGAATTTCCTCCCCGGTGACCTAACCTCCCTTTCCTCAATAAACCTCTTTAAATGCAAACTGAAGCCATACTTTAAATCACAATGGTTATGCTCCTGTGCTAACCCTGACTAATTTCCTCATTTATCTCTGGTTATTAATCTCCATACCTGTATAAGCTAGTTACTTTTCTATGAACAATAAAGAGAATGTGAGTTAACTGTTTAAAGTGTTATTAGAGATTTCTTTGTATGTCTAACCATAGCTGAGAAGTACTAAGATTCTGTAAGCAGAATCACAATTAACAGCAAAAATCTGTTTTGTACTTGTATTTGTAAAATGTCATTTACTGTAAATATTACTGTGTGTTGTGGAGCTTTTCTCCCTGGGCCTCCACTGAAAATGGACATATATCCAGTTGGACTAGCCCGGTCAACAGATGTAAAATAAATAAATAAATAAAATTAAGTTGCAACCGTACATGTACCAACACACATATACGTGTATGTGTGTGAGTGTGTGTGTGTGTGTGTGTGTGTGTGTGTGTTGTACAACCTTAGTAATGCATGCTAACCCTATCCCAGCCCCCGGCCTTGTCCCTAACCCTAATCCTACACTTGTGACACTACCACTAAAAAAGAAACAAGACATTCACACACACCCCACAGGCATCAGCACACATTCTTATCACTAAATTTATTCCTTTACCCAGCCCTAACTCTAACCCACAAACACTTGCACACATAGACTCACCTTCATCAAATACACACACACACACGCACAGTAAACAAAATTACTCATGACCAACACTTAATCTATCCCCTGTCCCAATCCTTTCTCTAGCTCTAGCCAGCAATTACTCCCACACACACAAACACAGACACACATGCAGACATATATATACACACCCGCACACGCGCACACACACACACACACACACACACACACACACACACACACACACAAAAATGCTGAAAGGTTCAGAAATCTGACACTTTCAGCATTACAGTCAGAAAACAAGTCACTTACCACACCCAAAGGAATTTCCTCCTTCTAATGTCACGTACACCCTTATAGGTTCATAGGTCCATAGGTGTGTACTAGGCTAATGGCCCCTGAGCCTTTACAAGCCTAGCCCATAGGATTAGCCTGGTATTGTGCCACCCGACCATAGTTCCCAGTGCCTCTGTCGAGTAAAGCCACTGGAGTGATCCCTGGGGTGAATTTTCTATTTTCCATCCACTCATCAAGATTTCTCTTGAAGAGGGCCAGTGAGGTGCTCTGCTTGACATGAATGGGAAGTCTATTCCATAGCATGCGTATTCTCTGGGTTATGAACCTGTCCCTACAGCATGTTCTGTTGATTGTGGTAATGAGGTTGAGATATCTGCGGTGTGTGGTGCAGAGGGATTGGGATTTCTTCAGATGTAGCATTTCTAACAGAGCTGGGTCAGACATGGCTTTGTAAGTCAAGCAGAGATCGCCTCTAAGTAGGCAATATGAGACAGAGAATAGTTGGAGTTTTTTTAGTCTGTCCATATAGGACAAATGTTTAAGGCCTAGGATCCTCTTTGTGTGGCCTCTCCAGTTGTTGCAGATGTTTAGTGAGGTACATGCCAAATAGGGAATTGTACTCAATGACTGGCCTAATGAAGGAAGAGTAGAGGGAGACAATGACCCCTTTCTTCCTGGATGCAAAACCCTTAGTAATGAGATGTGCCACATAGTAGGACTTTCTGACCACAGTGGCAATGTGGTGATCAAAAGAGAGGTTGCTGTCAACCTGTGTTTCCAGATCTCTTATAACGCCTTCTGTGTTCAGTGGACTATCATCAATGTGGTAATTCATGGGAACTAGGTTTTTCCCAAAGGGAATGATGACACATTTTTTGGAATTGAGCTTAAGGCCATTGTTCTGACACCAGTTGTTGGTCTCAGTGAGGCCTTTCTTAGGATGTCAACATCACGTGAGGAGTTAATAATAGCTCCCAACTTGCAGTCGTCTGTGAACTTTGTCAGCCAGAGTGCCTTTGTGTTGGCCTGGACTTCAGAGAAGTAGATACCAAACAGGAGAGGACCCAGGACCGGACCCTGTGGGATTCCACTCATGACTGGTCGGCAGTCTGACTTGGAGTCAGCTACTTTCACACTGTGGGTTCTACCTGTGAGCCAGTTTGTAACCCACCTAGTGATATAGGGGTTGATGCCTAGCTTAGTGAGTTTTTCTATGATTCCTGAGTGGGGAATGGTATCAAAAGCCTTGGCCAGATCAAGGTAGGCTGTATGAACCACCTTGCCTTCATCCACAGCTCTGGTGACTGACTCAAAGAAGTTGACCAAGTTGCTCCACTTTAGTAATATTTGCAAACCCTAGCCCTGCCCTTGTCCCTAACCTTAACGTGCATCTTAACTTTAAAAAAATCCTTTCCATAACCTTTCCTGTTAACAACACAGCTTGGATATTCACCATACACACGTTTGTGCACACACATGCATAATACTCTAAATCTGTCTCCTAACCTAACCCTGACCCTAATCTTAAACACTCAAAGTCGCTCGCACATAATTAATCTAACCCTGACTTTAACTCTAACCCTCACACATCCACACAAATACTCACACACCTGGTATACATCCCACAGCATTTCAGCAAAGCAAACATTTGATGTAACATTTGCTCAATAAATCAGAAATTTAAACAATCAGCCCTGCACTTTCAGGTGTTGTACAAAGCAACAGTCTACAAACATACAACACTCATGATGTCTGTGTGTGTGTGTGTGTGTCTGTGTGTGTGTGTGTGTGTGTGTGTGTGTGTGTGTGTGTGTGTGTGTGTGTGTGTGTGTGTGTGTGTGTGTGTGTGTGTGTGTGTGTGTGTATATATATATATATATATATATATATACACACACACACACACACACACACACACACACACACACACACACACACACACACACACACACACACACACACACACACACACACACACACACACACACACACATATATGAGTGTGTGTTGTACCATCTTATCAATGCTTGCTAACCCTAACTCTGCTCTTGTCCTAAACCCTAACCTTATACTTTAACTTCCACATCATTCAGACTGCCTTTAATGCTTGTTAGGGAAATACTTTGATTGATAGGTAAGGGCAGCTATTCTGGAAATGATAGATACATTGGGTTAGGTATCTGTCATGCCATTTGGCATTATTCTGTGGTACACAGGAATACAGGAGCATGGGAACAGCCTCTGTGAACTGTACATGTGCACACTGATTGCTCACTGCAGCTGAAACTGGACTGTGGGCTGCTACTTCTTAACCTTTAATTGAATTGTTTGAAGGCGCTACTGCTAGCAGAATTGCTTTTTCTAAGTGCTCCTTGGTGTGGAAACGCATATCACATCCCCCATCACCCATGATTCCCATCCTCCTATTAATCTACTCCAGTCATTCTCACACCTCCCGGTCACTTAACCTTGCTGCTGCACCCCTCAGGATACAGTCAATGTGCAGGCAATGTTGCATTACAAATGTCGATTTCCTGCTGTATTCTTGGGATTGTGCAACAGTATTACTATACTTTCACGGTCATCCATTACGATGCAGGCAATGTTCTGACCTGTAGCCCTCTCAAACCTTGCTTGCTCTTTGCTGTATTTCAGCATAGCTATATTTGCACTGCGTGATTACCCACCTTATATATTAGTTTGTATGTCCATTTAACAATTATTCAAAATAGTTTTCAGTATTAACAGCTTTTTTTTTTTTTTTTGTAATTGTTCTAATGGAATTACATACATTTAGTACAGCGTTTTTTTTTCCTGATCTCATGCAGTACTGTAATAACCGACCTTTGTTCTGCTGCTGAATTCCTCATGACTTCACTACATTGCTGCATAATACCATCATTCTGGAGACCCACCATCACTCTTAGATGCATACTACACCTCCCCCTCCATAAATGCAATGGCAGCTGAAAGAAAACACTTCAAGTAGCATAGCTATTCTTAAACATGGTGATAACAAATAATCACCATCTTGATCTACTTGTTGTATTTCAAGTTTTGACCTAAAGGGTCCATGGATTTTTGATGCAGCACAAAGAGCTTTTAATGGATTTGAGTGCACATGTAGTAGCCCAACCCATTTTGAAAAGTGTGATTTCTTTAGCAGAGCAGACCACAGTCTGTCTGTTTTCTTTTTGCACAGCATTTAGAATTGCTATAAGAACCATGGGGGGTTTACCCTCCTATATAGTGTGTCTCAATTTACTCCTGCCCTACGTACTGCCCAGGTTAAGCAAGCTTGGTGATATCTTTAGAAAGTAACTGATACATTATTTCAGTCATAGCTTCTAACCTTTATGGATGAATGCTGTACACCATTACCTTTTCCTGTTAGAACCATAGTAAGCTGCCATCCACACTGTGTATCACAGCTGGTACTAGCCTGGGCCTGTTTTGATCCCCTCCCACCCACACCCCCTTTCCCTGCCCCTCCTTGGATTGGTTTCTTTATAGGTTCATAGGTTCATACTAGGCTATCTGCCCTAGGGCATTTATAAGCCTAGCCAGAGTGTGTTTGGCTTTCGCCACCCATTTTAAATTAATTTTGCTATGCCCTTTTTCGAGGTTAGTATACTGTGCCTCTGTCTAACAGTGAAACAGAAGTGATACCCGGGGTAAACCTACGATCTCCCATCCACTCATCAAGATTCCTCTTGAAGAGAGTCAATGAGGGACTCTGCCTAACTTGGACTGGGATTTTATTCCAGAGTGAAGGGAGCCTCTGGGTTATGAATCTGTCCCTCCAGCATGTCCTATTTATTTCAATGCTGAGGTTCAAGTCACTCAAGCGCGTAGCTCGATGGGATTTGGATTTTCTGAGGTGCAGCATGTCCATTAATTCTGGGTTGGACATGGCTTTATACATCAGGCACAGATCGCCTCTGAGCAGGCGGTATGCCACTGAGTAGAACTGGAGTTTCTTTAACCGGGCAGCATATGGCATCTGTTTGAGCCCTTTGATCCTCTTGGTGAGGTACTTTTGGGGTCTTTCCAGTTGCTGCAGGTGTCTGGTAAGGTACATCCCAAAAGGGGCATTGTACTCAATTATGGGCCTGATGAGGGATGAGTAAAGAGGCACGATGACCTCCCCTGATCTAGATGTGAATCCCTTCATGATTAGGTGGGCTATATAAAATGTTTTTCTAACCACTTTGGCCACGTGGTTGTCAAATGAGAGACTGCTATCAACTTGGGTCCCCAGGTCCCTAATTGCTTCTTCTGTACTTAATGGATTACCACCTATGTGGTAATTTGTGGGCACTTTGTTTTTGCCAAAGGGGATGACTATACACTTTTTGGTGTTTAGTTAGAGGCCATGGCTCTGGCACCAGTTGTCTGTTTCTATGAGGCCCTTTTGGAGGATGCTTGTGTCGGCTGGAGTGTCGATTATGGCGCCCAGTTTGCAGTCATCTGCAAACTTGGTCAGCCACAGTCCTTCCATGTTGGCCTGTACCTCCGAGAAATATATACCGAGCAAAAGAGGTCCCAGGACTGAGCCTTATAGGACGCCACTTGTAACTGGCTTGGAGTTCCAGCAATTCTAACCATGTGGGTTCTGTCCTTGAGCCAGTTTACAACCCATCTAGTGACATAGGGGTTTATATTTAAGCTGGTGAGCTTATCTATAATGCCCGAGTGGGGTATTGTATCAAAGGCTTTTGCGAGGTCCAGGTAGGCTGTGTGGACCACCTTCCCCTCATCAATGGCCTTAGTGACTGTTTCAAAGAAATCAACCAGGTTTAAGAGGCAGGATCTCCCCTTAACAAAGCCAAACTGGATAGGATCCAGTGTCTGTAGGTCCCCAATATCTTTATTTATGAGGTCCATGATGATCCTTTCCATAGCTTTGCAGACCAAGCTAGTCAGGCTTATGGGGCGATAGTTTCCAGGATCCGTTGAGGCACCAACTTTGTGGAGAGGGACCACTGTTGCTGTACGCCACTCTTTGGGTACATATCCTGTAGTAAGGCTGAGATTGAACAGTAGTTTTATGTTTGGGTTTAGCTCTTCTTGGAGTTCATGTAGGATGCAGCCCGGGACACCGTCTGGTCCCATTGATGCTGTGCTTTTTGCTTTGGAGAGGGCAGCTCTTACCTGAGCATCTGAGATGTCAGGGGGGCAGCACTCTGCTGGGATAGATATTTGCCCTTTTGGTGGGGAGGGTGGGAGAAGTTTGCACTGAACCTGTCAGCTAGGATGTTGGCAATGTCTGTGGGTTCGGTGTATTTTTTGTCATTTTGGACTAATTCTGAGCATATCTGGGAATTCCCACCCAGGTTCCTAACATAACTAAAGAAAGCCTTGTGATTATCCTTAGTGTCCTGTGCAATTTTTCTCTCGAAGCTGGTCTTAGACGATTTTATGAGTGCCCATAGTTTTTTGCTAATACTGATCAGAGATGCCTTCCCTTTTTGGGATTTTGCTCTATCATGTAGTAGCTTCCTCCTTCTATTGTATAGTTTGTTTATGGCTGGGGTCCACCAGACAGGACGTCTGCCTTTGGAGGATTGGGACTTGGTTTTATTTGGGATTGCATGATCCATGCATTCCTGAAGGTGTTCATAGAATGCATTTATAAAGGATTCTGCGGTCTGGGCCATATTTTCCACAGGCCCGGGGGCTTTGAAGGATTCCACCTCGGTTTTGAGGAGTGTGAAATTTGCATTAGAGAAGTTTTTCACTGTGGTTTTCAGGGCAGGAGGTGGAGTCGGGATGTGAATATCCAGTGAGTTTAGTTTATGGTCTGATCTTACCAATGAGGGATACACTTCTGGTCTGGAGCACAGAGTCCCCATGTTGGTGATGATCAGGTCCAGTATGTTTTCCCCTCTTGTGGGAGTGGTAACAAGTTGCTCCATAGCATTTGAGTTTATAAATTCTAGGAACCTTTGGGCTAGGGTGTTGGAGCTAGAGTAATGCTCCCAGTCTATGTTTGGGTAGTTGAAGTCGCCCAGTAAAATGGTGTTTGGAGAGACCTTCATATTTTCCAGTGTTCTCAGGAAGGCTGAGTGGGGTTCCTGGGTTTGGGAGGGTGGTCTGTAGCAGGCTATAAACTGGAAGGCAGTTTTACCCACTGTTCGTTGCACATGGATAGTCTCTGATGCTTCGTGCTGTGCCACCAACCTGGAGGTATGGGTATCTTTGAAGAATATTGATACTCCCCCTCCTTTTGTGGTTCGGTCCAAGTTTTGGGGCCGAAAAGCATGGTATGAGGTATAACCTGGTAGTGCTGGGGTGCTCTCGGGAGCCTTGAACCAGGTTTCTGTTACTGCACAGATATCGATGTTCTCCATGCTAAGGAGAGTTTCGAGTGCGTGCATCTTGAGGTTTAGACTTCTGGCATTGAGTAGCATTACTCTTAGTTTCTTATCCCTTGTGATACCTATGGAGGTGGGTTTGTCTTTTGAGCCTTGCCTAAAAAAGGCACTATGGGGGTAGCAAGAGCCTTTGCCAATATCCGAAAGCCCAGGGGTGACAGGTGCAAGCCATCCCTAGCGAAGCATCGAGCTTATTCTCTCAAACCACACTCACTCTACTTAGGCAATCACATAAGGATTTCTTCTGCACTTCAGTTGAACTCATTCTGCTGCGCTCCAACCTTGTGCAACATATCCTTGTCTTCGTAACCCCTCCATGGCAAACAGTTACAAAGAATCCTCAACACATCATTCAATGCAGCATTAATCCTCACTTTCTCATCATTCATAACTCTGTCTTCATGTTCTCCATCCCATAATTATACCTTCCCCTATACATACATGTTCCCCTTTATTATTCACTTGCCTTCCTGCCACAACCACTCTCACAATGCTGTCCATCTCATTACTTCCCATATCATTGACACTTCTTCTCTTCATGCCTTGATATGCAAAACCGTCACTACCTACTCAGTCAACCTGTTTCCCTACACCCATTTGCCCAAATGTAGTCACTGATTCAAATAATTCCCTCCCATACCACATGTACTCTGCACTTCTCAAACCCAACCTCTGAAATCTCTCCCAAGTTCAGTCTTTTAATACTACTCTCATAAGCATCTTCTGTTCTCAGCTGCTTGCAAAATACAACCCTACATTCCTAATTCATCTGCTAAGAGCCAATATTGAATCAAACCCAAGACCTCTTTCCTTCACAGTTCCAATATTCCAAACTTTATATCTTGCTGCCTACTTAATGCAGCAAGGATCAAAAATCTGAATTCACACACACAGTGTTTCCTTAGCCTCTGAAGGTCCTGTCATTTTGGCCATCACTGACATGGCTTAAGAAAAGACCACCCATAGTCTACTAATTTCTTCCCTGGGTACATATACTTCTTAGATTCAAGACCAGATACACAATGTGTAAAATGTGGTAGTGGAACCCTCTAACTTTACAAATGTCATCTTAACACAACTTTATCACATAAGACAATTCACTTTCAGATTACTTTCCCAACTGGCTCCTCAAAAAAATCTCTTTCAATAATGTTGACCCATTACAGTTAATCATGCCTCCTCTATCCACATTCAGCAAGTTCAAAAGTCACCTTCATGATATTCTAGCTTATGACTCCAATCTTAAAGATTTGGTCATTTTTGGTGACTTCAACCTTAACCTTCCTGGTCCATTATCCAGTGACCTCACCAAACACCTAGATAATCTTGACTTTGTTCAACTTGTCAAATTGTCAAAGAGCCTACACACCCAAATTTAAAATCAGGTAAGCACTCACTCCTTGACCCAGCCATTGCTAACATTACAAACATCCCTAGGAAAATTACTCATATCAGCCCCTACTCAACATCTTTTAGTGACCCCTACCATATCTCCATCAACATTAACAATATGACACGTAAATGCACTCTGTAACTGATAACCTTTTGGAATAAATTGATCCAGAACATTATTATCCTGATAACTTATATTTCATCACATGACCAACAGTAATCCCCAACTTTCAAGATGTCAACTGGGCTGCAGAACACTTTACCACAACACTCTAACCCATACAACATACCATTTTCCCCAAAATTTCAAGATGTGCAAACTTTGGGAAAATGTCTAGCTTGCAGAAGAAATAAAGGTCTTCTGCCAGTTTAAAGATGAAGTTTGGCATCCCTGTAAACAATACCAATCAACAGTGACAAGGCAATGATTCATAACTTTGCACAACCTCAACAAAAAAAGCAACTAGGAGACATAAAAGAGACATAAAGAATTTCATGTCAAATCTCAACAAACATTTTTGGCCAAAATACAAACACTTCTAGAAAATAGTAAATCTCTTAACTGGTCATATAATCTAGCACCTTAATCTCAAAATCCATCTCCATATCCCATTCCCTAGGGATTTTTTTCCTGGCTGACTCTATCAGTGTATCAGACTTCTCTGACCCCCATTTCCCCCACTTTCCTCTCCTCCTTCCTACACCCCTCTTTTCTACTTAAAAAAACTTCTCCTGAAAGACATTGAACCCCTGTTCCAGAAAATTCCTCTTGATGCTCCAGTAGGACCAAATAACCTACTCACATGGTTCTTATACAGTTGTAAAGACTACATCATAACTTCTTTTATACACACCTACAAACTTTGCCTCACCATAAACATTATACTATCAGTATGGAAAAATGCCTTATCAAACCTCTCCCTAAACCACTGAATCCAGACAGTACTTGTCATTGTAGGTAAGTACTAGGCCAGTTGCCCTTGGGGGCCATTTTACATCTAGCCAATTTTCATTTCAAAGGTGAGAGTCAAACCCTGTACTTTGCATCTGTTAGATAAATACCTTAACAATTATGCCAACCCCACCTCTCCTCATTTATTTATTTTATTTCTTTTTATTTGTTAGCCAGGTAGGTAGACTGGTCCATAGACTCTTTTCAACTACATCCTAGACCATCATGGGCAGAGTTTACTATAACATTAGCACAATTATGATAATAGAGTTATATACAATTATATACAGAGAAATAATGACTTATAATTAATTTATACAGACATTGCTTTCTACTGTAGGGAAAATTCTGGAAAGCATAATTTATATCCAGCTATCCATCAACATCAACTAATACAAACATCTCACCTCTAAATAATATGGCTTCTGGTCTGCTCATAGCACAGTGATCACTCTTTGGTCTTTTTCTGATGAAATAGTATCTCACACAGACAGAGTCATTCACAGGAGCCAATTTTATTGACCATACTAAAACCTTTGACTTGAAAGACCATTTTCTGTTCCTAAACTACATGTCTAAGATGTCTACTACAAGTGCCCAAGTCCCAGGTATTCAAATACCTGTATCAAACACCAGGGACTCAGGTACCTTGTAGCTTACACAGCTGGATGCTTGCAGATGTGTATATACTCTGTCTTTTTTAATTTCTCCAAGTCTTTTAGGTTTCTAATACCATGACAGACATGGACCCCATTCTTAAGTCAAAGTATGATTAAAGTTCATGAAATTAGTATTGCTTCAATCATTGATGTCAGTCAGTAGTGCTCTTCGCACCACCCGCAATGTGCCCAATAACGACTCCTTATGCAGTTCATATGGAGTTACATGTATTGGTAACATATCTAAATATGATTGTAAAGTCTTTTTATAAGACCCGTTGCTTCTACTACTATTGGAACTGTCTGGGTATCTTTCTTCCACATTGCTCTCATTTCTTCCTGCAGATCCCGATATTTTATGACTTTGTGTCTCTCTGTATGCAGGACACTGTAGTCACTGGGTGTGGCAATTTCAATGATCGATACTACTCTTGTCTTCTTTTCTTGGACCACTATATCCCGTTTTCTAGCATCCATCTTTTGAACTGTTGGTAATGGATGATTCCATGTGATGTAGACTTCTTCATTTTCTATGATACTTTGTGGTTCATGTTTCCAGTGTTTTTTGGCCACTTCAATACCATAATGCTACCATAATCCCCAGTGCAACAGTCTCGCCACATTATTATGCCTTTCAGTATACAGTCCTTCTACCATTAGTATGTCGCAACCAGCAATGAGGTGTGCAACTGTTTCCAGTTCGGTTTTACAAAACCTACATTTGTCTGTTTCTCCCACATGTTCAATGGACTTTATAAACCAACGTGTACACAGCACACTTGGGCCGCCAATATTAACCTTTCATCTCTTGGTTTGAATTCACCTTTCCTTAACCATTCCTGTGTTTGTTCCTGATCAACATGAGGTCCTTCCAAAAGTCTTCTATACTTGCAACTATATTTATGCTTTTTCCACATTTCTTGCCCTCTCATCTGATCCTTCATCTTATATTCTTTCTTTTGTTTTTTGGCACATTCAGTTGCTGCCTGATTTTTTTCTACTTCTGGTTTGATTTCCATTCCTGCTTGATGCCGATAAGCCTCTGCTAAATTAAGCAGATAAGTCATCTTAGATTTATTCTCCTCATGTTTCAAAACTTTCACTATGTTTGAGTCTTGTGAGGTCAGCATATATGTGTGGAGTCCCACGATTGCAGATCTATACATATAATCAATTTCAAGGAGACCCATCCCTCCTTCGGAACATGGAATATATAATCTTGGTATGCACTGATTTTTATAAATCATTTGGTGAGCATGAAGCATCCTTCTTGTTTTCCTATCTAATCTATCCAACATGTTTTAGGGCCAGTCAATCACTCCAAAACTGTAAGTTAGGACAGGAAGAGCAAATTGGTTTATAGCTTGGATTTTGTTCCAAGATGTCAGTGCTGTTTTCAGGAATAATTTAAGTCTTCTGAAGTATTCCTTACTAAGTTTTATTCACATTGTTCATGTTTTATTGTTGATCCTTCATTAATTCCCAAGTATTTATACACTCCTTCTTGCTCAAGTTCTTTTATATCACATTCTTGTCCCAAACTGATGTTTTCCTGGCATTGCAGTTTTCCTGCTTTAAAGATTGCTTTTGTACATTTATCCAGACGAAATTACATTCTTATATCATATGTACAGGTGAGGTGCAGCAGCTGTGGGGAGAGAATGGAGCCATCGCACCATTCCCAAATGCAGTATCCAAGGTAAGTGTAACTGCCGTGTGAAGGAGGAGTGTGAAGGGATGGGAGTACAAGTTAATGATCAGGAGGGGAATTGTGATTTAGGGAGGGGGAGCTTTTTGTTTAGTGAGTGGGAGAGGGCAGCAGTTTAGGGACTGGAAGCAAAAGGGGACTTTATATTTAGAGACCAGGAAAGGAATTTTAAGTTTAGGTAGTGAGAGGGAAATTTTCAGGTTAGGAAGCAACTGGGAACTTTAGATTTAGGAAGTGAAAAGGTGGTTTTAGGTTTAGTGAGTGAGAAGGGAGTTTACAGTTTGAGAGTGGGAGTGGAGTTTTAAGGTTTGGGTGCAATCAGGGCTTTCAGGTTTAGGAAGGAGGAAGGGAGATTTAAGTTTAGGGAGAAGGAAAGCATTTAGGATTAGGAATGGGCAATGGAGTTTTACAGTTATGGAATGATCAGGGACTTTACATTTAGGGAGGTGGGAGTGGAGTATTAGGTTTAGGGAGCAATCAGGGACTTTAGGGTTTGGAAGAGGAGTGCTATGGCTAAGGTTACTGAGCAGGTGGGAATTTTAGGGTAAGTTACAGTTCTGGTTTCTGGCTGGTCTATGTAGTTCAATAGGGCTGGCTAGTAGGACTTAGATCTCCTACTAATTAAAACAAGTGGCATTGAGCAAGTGTGTTGCAAGCTACCAGCACATGAGTACATGGTTTCAAGATTTCTTTTCCAACAGCCACTTCAGAGTCAAAATTGGTTTCACTTCATCTCCTGAAAGACATTCCCCAAGGTTCCATCTTGGCACCCCTTTTATTCTCAGTCTTTAACACCAAACTCCCATGTGACCACCCAGACCTCCTACAGATCTTATGTGCTGATGACATAGTTTTTTTCAGTCCGGTATCTCTCCCTCATTCATTCAAACCCATCTTTAACAAGTGTCAGAAAAATATGTATTAATGTGTGTATGCTTAATGCTAATTAGAAACTAAATAAGTTAACACGTTTTTCATTCTATTTTATATGCACTGTTTTTATATATAAATTGAGTTTCATATGAGACTGAAAAGATGCTTTTTGAAACTGCAGCATGCTTTCTGAAACTTGCAAGATGCCCTCTGACCTAGTAATTGCTAGCACAGCAATATTCATGTTTATGCCTTTTTGGAAATGTACTTGAGAAGCAGGTGGTTATCTGCTAGGTCAGGAGAGAATAAATTAACAATGCTATATCCTGTAAATGTAATGATCTTAAACAATCAGCTCTGTTCGAAGTATGAGAACATGTGCAGCTGCAGAAGTTTAGAGATAGTGTAAACAAAGGATTGTTAGAGAAATTAACTGCTTGCTTTGTGCTTGAATTAGCCATAGTACCTTGAATGGTAATATTGCATGTATCTAACTGGTGGTAGCCAAGGCCACGTTGTTTTCCTTAGGAAGTTTCTCACAAAAATTGATAAATCAGCAGAATTTTATGAAAGCAATTATTAGTAGATGATGATGACAAAACTTGTGATTCACTACGTCAGCTTGGTAGGCAATGTCTTATTAGAAAGTGTATAAAAATGTAAGCGTTTCCTGTTTCTAGTCAGATAAACTCTGTATTAGCACGTTTTTGTCTCCTTGCTGCAAGATTAAAGTGCCTTAACCTGAACCTACCGTGTTTTGATCATTTTTAAAGTATATTTTTCCTTTGACAGTTTGGTCCTTCGGACCGGAAAGTACCTCTCACTCTAGGCCTAGGTCAGAATTGGGCCCGGTGGCATGTATCCGTACGGAGAAGTGGCCACATCGGCTCTTCTGTTTTGAAAGACCTCCGACTGAATTGTCGTTCGAAAGAGGCCAGCCACTGTTTCTGATCTGGGAATGGAGGACGAGTCAATGTTCCAGTGGATCAACTCACGGAGGGTCAGGTAAGGAGGAATTTACCTTTTTTCTGTTTTAGATCATGGACTTGCTACAGTACTGTTTTGTCAGGGAGATTTGCATGTGCAGATCAGGGACAAAAAGATTGTTGTCCTGTCATAGATCAGGGAAACACAATAATTAGACAGTTATTCTAGATAAACTGTGAAAAGGTGTAAAATCGTGGTACCACGTGATAGAAAGGGTTACGTAACAATTTTTAGCTTAGCTAAGGCAACATGGGAAATCAGTGCACGAAAAGTTCCTGAGACCCGCCCCTAACCGAAGACGCGAAATACATGCAATTACAGCGTGCCGATAATGTTAAGTATTATACAAAATGGGTTGATAAATACAAATTTGATGGTAATTTAGATAAATCTTCACTTATTAAACTTGTTAGACAACTTAAAACAGACGCGAAAGGTCAGCTAAAAAAGCAACGGCAATTAGGAGTCCCTCAGGCACATAGGTGGCTTGAGGAAGCAAATCGCAGGGAACAAAAGATTAAAAATTCAAAAGCAATGTTCTTAGATAAAGAAGATAATAACTTGGTAATAGCGACAGCCCCTCCTCCGCCCCCTCCACATCCTTCACCGGAATATGAAGCGAGTGGACAAGCTGATCCACCTCCGCTATACCCAGCTGTTCCTGCAAATTCAAAACCGTTTGTCAGGGATCCTATCGAGACCAGGTCTCGAGCACGTAACTTGAGAGGGGATATTGAATTATATGAAATTAATAGAAATTCACAAGCTATGAGTGAGGAAGAGATATGTCCACTCAGAGAAGTACCAAATCCACAGGCAGGACAGGCAGGACAGGATCCGACTCTTCTAGTATATAGACCGTGGACACCGGAAGACATCCGGAAAGCCACAGAGGGAATCCCCCATCCAAAAGTTAATTTTAGAAAATTCTTAGAAGACTTACAGGGCATGAGGTTAAGTTACCATTTGAATGGAGAAGAAGTAGAAAAAGTAGTTAGACAAATTGTAGGTCCAGATTGGCACATGATCAGTGGCAACTGGAATCCCCATGACGCAGAGCTTAGACCACTCTCACATAGTAATGCAGAACTGGACAACAGAGTGAAAGGTCTGACAGGCCGAATCTCTGAGAAATGGAAGCCTAGGGCTGATTGGACTTGCATTAATCAATGCATACAACAAGAAGGTGAAACTGTTGATAGATATTATGCCAGATTATTAGAATGTTTTAATAACCATTGTGGAATGCAAGTACCTGAAGATCAAACACATGATTCACCATATGGGCAACAGCTAAAGAATGCATTCTTAAAAGGCAGTATTGCGCCCATTAGCAGCTTTATTACAAAGCACATGGTAGATCATCGTACAGGTAGATTACAGTCATTACTTGAATATGCAAGACATGCCGAAAGGCATTTTAATAGCAAAAAGAAAAAGAAAACTCAAGTATTTGCAGTAAAAGACGGGTCAGAAGTCTTTGTAGTAGAAACTGGGAAGAAGGGTAAGAAAAATACCCAGGGAAACAAACAATCTGATAAATGATCAGAAGACTTTGAAGAGAGAAAGAAAAGGGGTGAATGTTTCAAATGCGGGAAAAAGGGACATTTGGCAAGGGATTGCAGGCTAAATAAGAAGGTAACCATGGAAGATAAGGAGGGTGAGGAATGACTATATGATAGTCAAGAATCACTGGATAGGAATGAACAGGAAAAGACAAATGCAAATGTGGTAGCAAGAGTAGAGGATGTGATGGAAGGAGTAGAGGATGTGACGGAAGGAATAGAGGATGTACATGAATTCATAGATGATGAAGAAAATGAAATTTTAGACTTAGCATTATTGAGCTTAGAGCTCTACTTAGCAGACACAAAACCGGAAGTTACGCTTCTGGTAGAGGGGAGGGAAGTCAAATTTCTGTGTGACTCAGGGGCTTCACGGACCCTGATACATCCTTCCAAACTACCAGAAAATTCAGAATCACTAGACTACATATTAGTGAAAGCAGCTAATGGACAGCTGTATCGGGAGCCACTCTCCCACAACATAGCAATAACTGACCCTGTTTCAGGAATGACCCAGAAAAGCAAAATTGTTGTTTCTGCATAATGCCGAGTAAATCTCTTGGGCAGAGACTTAATGCAGATATTTGGCATAGCCGTAGTTCCAACTATGCAGGAAATGGAAGCACAGCGACAAATGGATACTTTTGTAGTGCGACCGGAGGGTGAAACATTTTATTGGTACAGCCAGGACCTAGTTACGACTGGTCCAGGGGCAGTAACCGAAGAACTGATGAATGTAGCCATCAGTAAATCCCCCTCCCTTGACACAGACAAACAGAATTTGTTGCATTGTACTCTATATTACTGTAACAGACCAGGACTTGATAAAGAATATGTGCAAGAACTGTTTAGAAACCATGCTAATAGGTTAGTATTACGAAATTTGTACTGGGACGCAAAAGGAAACAGTGTAGTAAGCTGTTCATTGCCCCAGGAATTCTTAGCACTTTACAAATCTAATTGATTACCACATGTAAGCTTAACTAAAGATAGAAATTTGAAGTGGGCAGACCTAGGAGAAAATGTCACAAGGTGGGAAAAACAGACAGAGTTAGAACTCTCTGAACAAGGGGTACAAAAGCAGAAATTGAATTGGATAACACAGACACACCCAGCTGTGCACTCACAAGCAAGTGAGGATAGCTGAGTAGTACCCTTACTAGAGGAAGAGGAAAAAGCCTTACGAGACATACCAGAGACTCTCTGGTCAACAGGGAAATCAGATGTAGGACTTATTCATACAGCAGGACCAGTTACTATTACGCCAAAATCAGCATTTAGACCTCAAAAGAGACAGTATCCCTTAAGGAAGGATGCAGAAATAGGAATCAAACCTATAATAGCAGCTTTACTTAAGGAAGGAGTCTTAAAAGAATCTCCTGATTCACCATGTAATACACCCTTATTTCTTGTCAGGAAAGCAAATGGGGAATGGTGTATGGTCCAAGATTTACAAGCTGTAAATGACACAGTTATACCCAGGGCACCAACGGTGCCAGATCCACACACTTTATTGAATGATTTGAAACCTCAACAGAAGTATTTTTCTGTGGTAGATATTAGCAATGCATTTTTCTTGATACCGATACACCCAGATAGCCAACATTGGTTTGCATTTACATTTCAGGGGAAACGGTATACATATACGAGACTATCACAGGGATATTGTGAAAGTCCAACAATATTCACACAAGAGATGGCAAGTAACCTGGCAGGATTTATCCCACCAAAAGGTAGTCAGATTCTACTTTATGTAGACGACATTCTGCTGGCAGCCCCCACCCAGCAAGAATGCAGAGAGGATACCGTAGCATTATTACAATTTTTAGCTACTCAAGGACACAAGGTAAACAAGAACAAACTGCAACTTTGGAAAAAACAGGTTAAATACCTGGGATATGTAATATCCAAAGAAAGCAGAATATTAGATGAAGACAGAAAAACAGCAATATTACAAGCACCTAGACCAACTACCAAGAAGGAAATGATGTCCTTCCTGGGTACTACTAACTTTTGTCGTAGTTGGATACCAAACTATGCTTTGGAGTCTGCTCCGCTGCCTAATTTGATATTCAAAAAGCCGATGGCAGCACAGGATTTATTACAGTGGACACCAGAAGCAGAATCAGCTTTCTGCAAACTGAAACAACTGATAGCTTCTTCCTTAGTTTTAGGATTACCAAACTATCATAAGCGATTTTTCCAAACTGTAGACTGTAAGCAAGGTTATATGACATCAGTGTTAGCACAACAGCATGGGGACAAACAACGCCCCATAGCTTACTATTCATCACAGTTAGACCCAGTGGTGCGATCCTTGCCCCACTGTGTACAAGCAGTAGTCGCAGCTGCAATGGCAGTGCAGGCTTCAGCCTCAGTAGTATTGTTTCACCCTCTCACATTGAGAGTGCCTCATGCAGTCGCGATTATTTTACTGCAAGAAAAAGTAGCATATCTTTCTCCTGCTAGACATCTTTCCTGTATGACTATACTGTTGAGCCAGCCTCATATGACAATTGAACGATGCACAACTTTGAATCCATCAACCTTGCTCCCAACCCCTGCAGATGGCTAACCACACTGCTGCCTGCAGGAGATTGAGCAAAAGACACTACCTAGAAAAGATCTTACAGATGTTCCCTTGGATGATTCCGAGGTGACATACTATGTGGACGGCTCGTGCAGAAGGGGTCCTACAGGACAGAATCTAGTGGGGTATGCAGTAGTTTCTGATACCGAGATTTTAGAAGCAAAATCTTTACCACACAACTTATTTGCACAAGCAGCAGAATTGATTGCCTTGACAAGGGCATGCACCTTAGCAAAAGGTAAGAAAGTAAACATTTTTACTGACAGTCAGTATGCTTTTTCTACTGTACATGTTTTTGCGCAGCAGTGGAAAAATAGAGGAATGATAACATCTACTGGTAAACCAATTAACCATGCGCAATTTATTTTAGATCTGTTAAACTCTATTCAGTTACCTCAGAAAGTAGCTATTTGCAAATGCGTAACTCATACCAAACAACAGGATAGAATTTCAAAAGGCAATGCGAGGGCTGATACAGCTGCAAAACAAGCAGCTTCAGCTTCAGAAGTTTTTCTTTTGAGTGAAGAATTACAACCATCTGAGATTTTAGATTTAGAAATGTTAAAAACAATGCAGACACTTACTACAAATGTAGAAAAACAGAAGTGGATAAAACGAGGAGCAATCCTTGAGAAGGGACTGTACATCTCCAAAGAAAAGAAACCAATCTTACCATCTAACTTGTTTAGATATGCATCTTTGTTGAGCCATGGGCAGAGCCATGTCTCAACAGGGGGGATGGTACAGTTAGCGAATCGAGTGTTTACAACGTATGGATTTACTAATTACACAAAAAATTTTTGTGCAGCATGCCATGTTTGTAACAAGCATCATGCACAAGGGGCATTGAAACCTAAGCAAGGGAGTTTCCCTATACCAACGTATCCGTTTCATACTATTTGTATGGATTTTATAGAACTGAACAAATGCGAAAATAAGAAGTACTGCCTTGTCATTATAGATATGTTTTCCAAATGGGTAGAAGCTTTTTCCAACTAAAAATCCAGATGCAGCTACTGTTGCAAAAGTCCTTGTTAAAGAAATTATTCCTAGATTTGGCATACCGGAAAAGATTTATAGTGACAATGGCACACATTTTGTAAATCAAACTATGCAACAACTTAGTCACTATTTTGGGATATCATTGAAAAACCATTGTGCATACCACCCCCAATCTGCAGGATTAGTAGAGACGCATAATGGGGTGTTGAAGAATAAACTTAGAAAATTGATTAGTGAGACACAAAAGAACTGGGTGCACTGTTTACCTCTGGCACTGTTGAGCATGAGAACTGTTCCAAATGCAAAAGGGTTGACTCCTTTTGAAGTTCTGTTTGGGAGGGCATATTATACACCTCAATGGAAACCTCTCATGTCTGCAGAGTAGGAGGCTGACAGTTCACTTGCAGGGTACATGAGGCGATTTTTGAATAACAAACTTTTGCAGTTAAATTCTGTTTCAGATAAAGAACAAACGAAAACATCGGAAGCAGCAGTAGCCCCAGGCACCTGGGTCTGGGTGAAGATAGTGAAGAGAAAAAACTGGAGTTCTCTGAAGTGGGAAGGGCCGTACTAGGTACTACTGTCGACACCCACTGCAGTCAAGATTGCGGAGCGAGCATCCTGGATTCATTTGACACACTGTAAACTGGTTAAGAACTTTGAACTGGACAAAAACCTTGTTACTGTTGTACAATGAGAACAAAATGACCAGGTATAGAGCAAACAGAGATACAGAACAACCTCAGAAAACTTGCATGATTATTCTGGTAGCCATATTGATAACATTGTTCTTTTTGTTGTGGCCTTTCCTTTTTCCTGCCACAAAAGTTGAACTGATTAAACGTGATGAACTGAACATAGACTGGCACCCAAACTTTAACACTTATCAGGCAATTCCACGTGTGTATGCTGAGACTTTTAATGTTTCGAACTGCTGGATCTGCACAGCCATACCAACAGCATACAGGGGGCTATTAATGACTGCGATCCCCCTAGGGGTCAATGAGACCTGAGAAAACTTGGTTTATGACACAGTAGCTATTAAAGCATATGATAAGGTAGCACTGTATTTGCCTGTGACACAAAAGGGGATTGTATGTTTTTACAAAAATGACACAATTCAAGTGCGTTGGAGCAAGTGTAATGTGACTGTACATTATAAATGTTATACCAAAGCAAACAAAGTAGGTGGAACTTGTAGTTCAAATTATGACGCATTTCTTGAGTCCATGCATAAGACTATTGACCAAGTGCAACGTAATCCTGTACTTTTTAAACAGTTATCTGTAATAGATAGAAAAATGTTTCATGCAGGGCAGCCATTTCGTAACAAAGTAACTACTAAGGTAGAGGATTGTTATTTTGTGTGGTAAAAAAGCATATAAATGGTTACCTGAGAATTGGTCCGGCAGTTGTTTTTTGGGGTACCTGGTCCCAGCCATACGATACACTGCAGTTTTGCCTCAGGGAAATATTCGAAATACCCGAGATGTGGCCAAGAAAGCTGTTAAAAAGCCTGAAAATCCAGTGGGACAGATCAAGGCAGGCTGGAAAGACCATCATACTGTGGGTACCAAACTGACGCACATGGACTTGAGTGATGCTGTTATATCGTGGGCAGGCATATTACCTGCATATGGTGCAGTTAAATCGATTTGGGAGCTGCGAAAACTGTCTAAGCTTCTCAAAGTAATGAGTAATGCAACTTTCTCTGCTCTTGAACTGATAACTGATGAACTGAATGCTATGAGAACTGTAGTGCTCCAGAACCAAATGGCTCTTGACTTCACCCTAGCGGCGAGGGGTGGTACATGCGCTTTAATCAAAGAAGAGTGCTGTGCGTATATACCAGATCATCAGCACAAAATAAATGACCACCTTGAGGTGATACAGCAAGTGTCGGCCATGACCAAGCCAGGCCCAAACCCTCTGACGGATTATTTCCAGAATTTGTTTGGGGGGGTGGGGTTCCATCCTAATGAACATCTTGATTGCCATTTGTGTGGGTTTGCTCCTGATAGAAGCTTTTATTTGTTGTGGTATCCCCTGCATGAAAAAAATAGTTAAAGAATTTATAGATATATCAGTTTCTGAAACTATGTATCAAAGTACTGAATTTGAAGAACTGTTAGAATGTGAAACACTTTCATAAAGTTTTAAACTGAATGACTTTCTTAACTGCAAATCCTGAATGGAAGAGGTTAGGAAAAGGAGCAAACTGTTTATTATTTTTGAAAATAGAATTAAAAAGTATTAACAGGGGGGAAATGTCAGAAAAATATGTATTAATGTGTGTATGCTTAATGCTAATTAGAAGCTAAATAAGTTAACACGTTTTTCATTCTATTTTATATGCACTGTTTTTATATATAAATTGAGTTTCATATGAGACTGAAAAGATGCTTTTTGAAACTGCAGTGTGCTTTTTAAAACTTGCAAGATGCCCTCTGACCTAGTAATTGCTAGCACAGCAATATTCATGTTTATGCCTTTTTTGGAAATACTTGAGAAGCAGGTGGTTATCTGCTAGGTCAGGAGAGAATAAATGAACAATGCTATATCCTGTAAATGTAATGATCTTAAACAATCAGCTCTGTTTGAAGTATGAGAACATGTGCAGCTGCAGAAGTTTAGAGATAGTGTAAACAAAGGATTGTTAGAGAAATTAACTGCTTGCTTTGTGCTTGAATTAGCCATAGTACCTTGAATGGTAACATTGCATGTATCTAACCGGTGGTAGCCAAGGCCACGTTGTTTTCCTTAGGAAGTTTCTCACAAAAATTGATAAATCAGCAGAATTTTATGAAAGCAATTATTAGTAAATGATGATGACAAAACTTGTGATTCACTACGTCAGCTTGGTAGGCAATGTCTTATTAGAAAGTGTATAAAAATGTAAGCATTTCCTGTTTCTAGTCAGACAAACTCTGCATTAGCACGTTTTTGTCTCCTTGCTGCAAGATTAAAGTTCCTTAACCTGAACCTACCGTGTTTTGATCATTTTTAAAGTATATTTTTCCTTTGACACAAGATTTCCACACCCTCATTAACTGGATTGTCTCTTATAATATACTAATAAACATCACCAAAACCAAAGCTATGCTGTTCAGAACCAGACAGAGACTTAATACATACACAAGCCTCTGACAAATTGTCAGCTTAAACAATGAAACAACTGAAGCAATTTTAAGTACTGGCATCTGACTCTATCAGTGCCAAATCCTCTAGCTACTCACCTCAAAAAATAGATAAAAGATCAACTGTCTGCTTTTTTTTGGGCCAGGGAATTTTCTAACTTTCTCTCAGCCCCTGTTAGATCAGCTATTGGAAAAGGAATTATACTTGCCAAAATAGAATATGGACTTCCCTTAATTACAACAGCCTTTTCTAAAAACACAATATATAGCCATTTGCTATCAATAAATTTGTCTCTTCATTAATCTTTCCCCTCAATAAGAAAACCATTATCTCACACTCCAAAAAGTAAAATGGCTACCTACAAAGCAAAGAGCTGGCCATCTGCTTGGTCAATTCCTAGTTAAGCTTCTAAATATGTAAATCCCCTTACCCCCCACAGCAACAAAACCTATATACAGATCACCTTCCTATCAGTTGAGAAACCAAACTCACATAGGTCCAACATTCCTTACTCAAAGAAACAACTTAAATAGTATAAAACATAGCTTCTCTGCGTTAAGGCTAACACTATGAGACTTGTTCCCAGCCAGCCTCAAAAAATGTATTTATTTATTTATTTATTTAGTGACATTTGATTACCTGGAAAGTCTGACTGGGTAGGAACCCATTTTCAGTGGAGGCCAAGAGAGTAAAGTATTACAAAATATTTTAAGAATAATAATTTTACAGTCTTTAAAAATAATAGAAAAAAAAAACAAAAACAGTTTAAATAATTATACCAAATTAGGCATAATATGAAAACATTGGTTAAGAGTAGATACAAGTTATATGACAATGATTTACTAGAGAAATTTTAGCCAGCTTATGGAGAAATTAACGGTAAGTTACTATAATACCAATAGAAATTGCAATATGAAGTGAGAGAAAAGTAGGCTTATGGTATATTTAGAGAGAAAGCCTTGAGAGAGAAATTGATACAAGTAAGGAAGTGATTGAAGAAGGGAAAGTAAGGAGACATAAGTTTGCAAGGTATGAATAGGTATTTGTCCACATTTAGGGATAGAGTTTATCCTGGTATTGAGCAAGAACAGAGACAGCTTTTGGCTAGGAAGTCTTTCAGTGTGGTTTTGAAGGATAGGCGGGATGCATCATCAACTTACAGTTCAAGTATCAATTCAGAAATTATCTACAAAAAGCAAGTCCACTGGAAATTTCCCATATGTTGGACATATTACATAATTCATTACAGCCTAACACCATGCCTATCTTGCCCACATTACCTTACGTCTTGACCTTTTAAGGCATTTTTCAGACATCATCTCCCTTCTGTACTCTACCTCCCTCAGTCACTCCCTTCATATACCCCAGTCAAAACCATACACTCCTTCACATCCTCAGCTATCTTCATACACCTTCCTCATGTGTCTCTCCCTCCTTTCTATTCAGGTTAAATTTTTACACTGTATAATCATTGTTACCTCTTTACTTAGTTTACATTGATTGATAAGTTGTTTACATTGTATTTACATGTTATAATGTTTCACATCTAAGTACTATGTCACATTTCAGTGTTTCTATGATTGAATTCACTTCACACTTTTTAACAATTATGACTCTCTGTGCTGTTATACTTTGCTGTATATTACATCTCCCCCCTCAGGCTGGGTCTGGAATTGGTCCTTAAGGATTAGTGCTGTATTGCAGTTAACAAATTCTAAATAAAAAATGTAGATAAATAAAATTAAGAACAATACTAGGCAAGCTGAAACATCAATAACAATATAAACCTTTAAGAATTTACACTTAATCTTGACACTCTTTACAAGGACAGCTGAAAAAGCAAGCTGCAGGTCACCTCAGAACAGTCAGTAGTACAGTTAGTATAGGAAGAGTTGTGCTAATCTATTGCGATAGCTAAAGGTTTTAAGGGCTTTCATTTTCTAGGTTAAAAATCACTGAGGCCCTTCCAGGTGAGTGATATGCTTGGATTTATGCACACCAGTGGGGCATGGTTTTCCGTGATGGGACTGATAAGGAGAGAACACCAGTAGTAAGATGACCTCTTTGGATCGTGAATATACTCTCTTGGAAATTAACTGAACCAGAAGTCTTTCCTAACCATGATGGAAACATGATGTTCAAATGGAACAGAGTTGCCCACATAAGTTTCCAGGTGCACCTTTTTATGTTTTGCATGAGACCATTTTCAGTATACCTGAAATATAATATGTGCCTTTTCCAGCCCTTGTTAGAGCAGTTGGGTATCAGTGAATGAGCAAAAAGAGTACCCAAATTGCAGTCACCAGCAAAATTGGTCAACCTCACTTCTGGATATTGGATTTGATGTCTGCAGTGTAAATGCAAAACAAGAAAGGGCCCAACAATGATCCCTGTGGTATCCCACTATTTTACAATTTTACCCTCAAAGAGGGCATAAGAAATTTTTATAACTTAGGATCTGATCAATATTTGATTGGCAATCCAGGGGACAACATATTGGTTAACATTAAGTCAATCTGAGATTAGAAAAAAGCATGAAGTGACAAATATCCACAGCTGCTGCCCTTTTCAGAGAAGTTTACTAGGTTCGGAAGATAACCTCTGCTCTTCACAAATTTAAAATGAGTGGGATATAACCCAGTTAGGTTGCCACTGTATGCACAAATGAGTTCTACAGTGATACAGTTCAGTTTTGTATATAAGGATGGTGAGAGTGATGGGCCATAACTTGTGTGGGTCTACAAAGGGATTGTTTTTGTGTAGGAGAATCACAGAGGCTGTACTTCAGCCATCAGACACAACACCCATGAATAGGCTGATGCTGAACAGTTTAAGTACAGGCTCTGACAACCAATACTTGGCACTGATAAGAATGCAGACTGGTATGTTACCTGCTCCCACAGAAGTATTATTGTTAGCTTTTGACAGGGATTCTTAGATATATTACAAGATGATTTCAGGGAAAATTATATTTTCAGGGATAGTGGGGAAAACATTGAAGGTAGGTGGAATAAAGTTATCATTAAACTTGTCTGCTAATATATTAGCTATATCACTGGAATAAGAATGTTAAGATATTATTTTGGATGTGCTCAGTGCATTCCTGGATATTATTTATTACTGTCCTGAAATAACTGAAGAAAGATTTGTTTTCTTTAGTGTTTGTAACAACCTTAATTCCACACTCTACTTTATATTTTCTAATAATGGTCTTAAGATACTTGCTGGTATGTTTCAATATGTTCCTAGTGTAGTGGAGTGTTGGGAAGTTTGCATAGTACTTCTACAAGCTGAAGTAGGTTAGCCTTGCAGAAGTCTCTAAAGATGGCCTAATTTGATGGTGGGGTAGTATCACTCGGCCTGACAGAGAAGATAACTGATTTATAGTAAGATTAACCAGTGATGAGGAGATGTGGGTGAGTACCGGCAGGAGCTATGCTAGTAAGGACCACATCAATGATTTTATGGACTCTGGTGGGCAGTTCTGCAATTTATTCCAGTGTATTGATATTAACAAAGAATAGTAAATGCTGAGTGTATCCATTTTTAGATGTGTAAGTGTGCCAAGTCAATGCTTGAGTAATTGCAGTCCCCCTAATAAGTAGATATTTGGTTTACTTTCTCACACCTTAGTGGTATTAAGGTAATTTCCATATGAATTTGGGTGCATTTATGGGGATCTTTTGCTAGCAATAAAGTAATAGTTGGATTTATTAAGAAGTGTCTGGATCACCAGCAACTCAATGTTAGAGTTTTGGGGTAATTTGGTATGAGGTGATGGTGTTTCTGACAAATAAAAATATCCCTCCATAGCTACCCAAGGGCCTGAAGGCATAATCAGTGCTAAACCCTGCTAGAGAGGGAGTGCTGTCCTTGCATTGATACCCCATGGCTCAGTAACTACACAGATATGCATTTGTTTAAGTTGTAGAATAACCTTAAGTTCTGGGAATTTTCTATTTAGATTACTAGCTTTGAATAATGCCATCATTAGGTTGTCCAAATTTAAGTCTGACTTTGCTATGTGGGAACGTCCTTTAGGGGGACTCTGCCTAAAAAGTCACTATGGGGTAGGGGCAACAAAGGCTTTAGATAGTATGCAGAGGCCCTAGTATGATAGGTATAAACCATTCCTGGCAAAATAGGAAGTCTTATCTGCCAACTCATCCCTGGCTGACACATACCACAGCCCCTTCAAATGACAAAAAAGAAGGAAAAGCCAATTCTGTTGGTAGATCCTTTCAAATTCTTGATCAGTGTGTGGTGGAATTCTTGTATCATGGCACTTTTCCAAAACATTTTATTTTAAAGAATTGGATAAAAATGTGGGAAATCCAATAGACTTTATCAGATAATTTTTTAGTGAATGAAACTACCTTTATTGACATCTTTCAATACTTCCAAAAAGGGGGTGTGATGGAGGACAGCTCTTGCCATAGGCAGTTAATTTGACTGACTCTGTAAAATGATTGGTACAGGCTAGCTCTTAGCCTGATCGAAGGAAAAGGCTAGTCATCAATTTGCATAGGTGATCTAGTTGGACCGTCTGTTATGCTCTAAAAACCCCTTAACATTGGAGCATCTATCACAATGACATTCTTATTCTAATTCTTACTTTTATTTATTTTTTTTTTTTTTCAAAAAAGCCAGAGGTGGCACAATAGAAATCAATAAATAACAACCAGCAGTGAATAGGGTTAAATAGAACTGGAGCATGGCAACATTTAGGCTACGTGTCTGTTTTTCTGGGAAATGGAGATCACTTGATGTGTTTTTCATGTACATTGAACTTTCACTTCTGATGTGGGGCCCATGATGTTCTGTGTAGAGTTCAGCTGATCACTTTGAATCTTCTTCTTCTTCTTTCGGCTGCTCCCGTTAGGGGTCACCATAGCAGATTAACTGTTTCCATTTCTTCCTGTCCTTTGCATCTTGCTCTGTCACACCAACCACCTGCATGTCCTCTCACCACATCCATAAACCTTATCTTAGGCCTCCCTCTTTTCCTGTTACCTGGCAGCTTCATCCTTAGCATCTTTTTCCCAATATAATCTACATCCCACCTCAGCACATGTCCAAACCAATGCAATCTTGCCTCTCTGGCTTTGTCTCCAAACCTTCCAACCTGAGCTGACCCTCTAATATACTTATTCCTAATCCTGTCCATCCTCGTCACACCCAGTGCAACTCTTAACATCTTCAACTCTGCCACGTCAAGCTCTGACTCCTGCCTTTTTGTCAGTGCCACTGTCTCCAACCCATATAACATAGCTGGTCTCATTACCCTCTTGTAGACCTTCCCTTTCACTCTTACTGTTATTCTTCTGTCACAAATCACTCCTGACACACTTCTCCACCCACTCCATCCTGCCTGTACTCTCTTCTTCACCTCTCTTCCACACTCACCATTACTCTGAACTGTTGATCCCAAGTACTTAAATTCATCCACCTTCGCCACCTCTATTTACTGCATCCTCACCATTCCCCTATCCTCCCTCTCATTCACACACATATATTCTGTCTTAGTCCTGCTGACCTTCATTCCTCTTCTCTCTAGAGCATATCTCCACCTCTCCAGGGTCCCCTCCACCTGTTCCCTACTCTCACTACAGATCACAATGTCATCTGCAAACATCATAGTCCACTGGGGCTCCTGTCTTATCTCGTCTGCCAACCTGCCGATCACCATTGCAAATAAGAAAGGGCTCAGAGCTGACCCTTGATGTAATCCCATTTCCACCTTAAACGCATCCGTCACTCCCACCGCAGACTTCACCACTGTCACACTACCCTCGTACATATCCTGTACCACTCTTACATACTTCTCTGACACTCCTGATTTCCTCATACAATACCACAACTCCTCTCTAGGCACCCTGTCATATGCTTTCTCTAAATCCACAAAATCACAATGCAACTCTTTCTGACCTTCTCTGTACTTCTCCATCAACACTCTCAGAGCAAACATTGCATCTGTAGTGCTCTTTCCTGGCATGAAACCATACTGCTGATCACTAATCATCACCTCCTTTCTTAACCTAGCTTCCACTACTCTTTCCCATAACTTCATGCTGTGACTGATCAGTTTAATCCTTTTGAAGTTACTACAGCTCTGCACATCATCCTTATTTTTAAAATTCAGTACCAAAACACTTTTTCTCCATTCCTCAGGCATCCTCTCACTTTCCAAGATTTCATTAAACAATCTAGTTAAAAACTCTACTGCCATTTCACCTAAACACCTCCATGCTTCCACAGGTATGTCATCTGGACCAACAGCCTTTCCGTTCTTCATCCTCTTCATAGCTATCCTTACTTCCTCCTTGCTAATCCATTGTACTTCATGATTCGCTATCCCCACATCATCCAACCTTCTCTCCCTCTTATTCTCTTCATTCAACAGCCTCTCAAAGTACTCTTTCCATCTACTCAACACACTCTCCTCACTTGTGAGAACGTTTCCCTCATTATCCTTTATCACCCTTACCTGCTGCACATCTTTACTAGCTCGGTCCCTCTGTCTAGCCAATCGGTGCGGTCCTTTTCTCCCTCCTTAGTGTCCATCCTTTCATACAACTCTTCATACACCGTATCCTTAGCCTTCGCCACCTCTCTCTTTGCCATGCACCTCATCTCCTTATACTCTTGTCTACTTTCTTCATCTCTCTGACAATCCCACTTCTTCTTCGCCAACCTCTTTCTCTGTATACTCTCCTGTACTTCTTCATTCTACCACCAGGTCTCCTTGTCCTCCTTCCTCTTTCCAGATGTCACACCAAGCACTTTTCTAGCCATCTCTCTTACTAGCTCTGCTGCAGTTAACGAGCTATTCAGTAACTCTTCACTGCCACCCAGTGCCTGTCTTAACTCTTCCCTGAACATCACCTCACAATTACCCTTTTTCAATTTCCACCATTTGATCCTTGGTGCTGCCCTCACACTTATCCTCTTCTTCTTGATCACCAATGTCATCCTACAAACCACCATCCTATGCTGCCTAACTACACTTTCCCCTGCCACCACTTTACAGTCTCCAATCTCCTTCAGACTGGCCCTTCTACATAAGATATAATCCACCTGTGTGCATCTTCCTCCACTCTTGTATGTCACCCTATGCTCCTCCCTCTTGTTAAAATACGTATTCATCACAGCCATGTCCATCCTTTTCACAAAATCCACTACCATCTGACCTTCTGCATTCCTTTGCTTAACACCATACCTACCCATCATTTCCTCATCCCCTCTGTTCCCTTCACCAACATGCCCATTGAAATCTGCTCCAATCACCAGTCTTTCACCCATGGGTACAGTCATCACCACTTCATCCAACTCACTCCAAAATTTTTCTTTCTCATCCATCACACACCCAACTTGTGGAGCATATGCACTAACAACATTTATCATTACACCATCAATTTCCAGCTTCATAAATATCACTCTATCCAACATTCTTTTCACCTCCAAAACACTCTTAGCGTACTGTTCCTTCAGGATAATGAATACGCCATTTCTCCTCCCATCCACACCATGATAAAACAATTTGAAACCGCCTCCGATACACCTAGCCTTGCTCCCCTTCCATCTGGTCTCTTGCACACACAATATACCAACCTTCCTTCGGTCCATCATATCAGCTAGCTTTCACCCTATACCAGTCATACTGCCAACATTCAAAGTTCTGACCCTCACTATCACAGTCCTAGCCTTTACCTGCCTTTGGGCATGCCTTCCCCCTCTTCTCCTCCTTCAGCCAACAGTAGCCCAATTTCCGCCAGCACCCTGTTAGCCAACAGTACTGGTGGCGGTTGTTGTTAACCCGGGCCTCGACCAATCCGGTATGTATATCTGTACTGTTGTCTGCATGTATGATTTGGCAAAATTTTACATCGGATGCCCTTCCTGACGCAACCCTCCCCATTTATCCAGACTTGGGACCGGCACAAAGAAATGCACTGGCTTGTGCATCCCCAGTGGCTGGGTTAGCTGATCACTTTGAATCATGCCATAAAAAATAACACTTCACAGAAGAAAAATAGTAACAATGAAACTTGATAAACCATGCATCAAAAATTAATTAATTAATTCAGAAATCAGACTGCCATGCCCGCTTTTTTGGGAGCTAATGGTCTCTAGTATTAATCCTGCTTTAACATGTAAGATTTATTACGGTATACTACTAAAGGTTCAGTAAGGAATCAGAGCAAGAGAGGGCTAATCATTGCTCCTATTTCATGGCACACTTGCAATTAAAGAGTATGAGAAAATTATTTAATAACTAACATAAAATGAAAGCTCACATGAAAGAAGACAATAAAAAGATAAGTGGTAACATTTTTTCAACTGTTGGACACTCTTGATGGAACATCCAAGGTTTAGACCATAATTAAGTAGTAAGTTAGCCAAAGCAAACATGACAGGCTCTATATGGCAGACTATTAACTCTGCAGTGAATTATAGAGATGGGTGTATGTTCATAAATCAAAAACTGAGAATATGGAATGAAAAGCGATGAAATATAACTTCCCAGCCACCAGCAGATGAAAAAATACAATTTCTCAAAACTGGAAGACAACCAATGTATGTTTGCCTAGATATATATATATATATATATATATATATATATATATATATATATATATATATATATATATATATATATATAAAATACACACACACACACACACACATACTCGTGTGTGTGTGTGTGTGTGTGTGTGTGTGTGTGTGTGTGTGTGTGTGTGTGTGTGTGTGTATATATATATATATATATATATATATATATGATTTACTATTAACATTTCGAGGTGAGAATGCACACATATGAACAATCTGAACTACAGATGTTCAAATGTTTCAAATGTGTACATTCTCAATGTTCAAACGTTTATATTAGCGAATGTCCTGTGCATTCGCTAATATAAATTTGAATAGCTGGCGGTACAGTGCGGTTAGGGAAATTCATCCCTTTCCTCACTGTAGTGCGATCTCAGATTTGGAATATATAGTTATCAGGAGGTATGGGGGCACAGCCCCCCATGGGGGGGGGTGCAGGGGGGCTTGCCCACCTGCAAAAACGGAATGTTCCTAGGAGTATGAGACATCATGGCAAGGATGGCATGTTCGGTAATTGCCATAAAATGTCGAATTTGACATTTTTGACAATTACTGATGATTTTCAACATTCTGGACATCTAAACATATGAATTTTTGGATGTTTTTCAATTTTTAGTTAAAAATTTGTTTTTATTTTCGAAATTTTAATAGTAAACCTGTGTGTGTATATATATATATATATATATATATATATATATATACACACACACATACACACACAAATATATAGATGCACACACACACACACACACACACACACACACACACACACACACACACACACACACATACATACATATACATATGACACTGCTATATTGTCATATAAAGGAAAGTGCTCAATCTTAATTTTCAGTATTTTACTCATCACAATCCCTGCTACTTATATATCCCAGCTCTGAGATCACTTTACAGTGCGGAAACAGCAAATTACCCATTGCATAGAAAAAATCTGGCAATGGGCAATCAAATGATTTTCAGTCAGGTGTACTGTTTTTTTTCTGTACGATGAACACATGATTATTTTTTTATTTTTAATAAAATTAATTAAAATAAGTGCTTCGTTCAGCCAGCATAAAATGTAGTTTGAAGAACAATACTGTCACAAAGAAATAAAACAAAACTTGTCAAGTATTTAGCCCAAGGTTAAAGCAATTATTAAGTCAAACAGTACTGTATTCATTAGTTAACCCACAAGAGTATTTGGGCTGCAAGCTTTATGTTTCCCTCTTTAATAAATCACAGAAGCTTTTCAGTGTTTACAGTACCCATTCCCAAAGGAGAATCCTCTTTCAGTAAAAAAACTTTCAAACATGAAGGGGACTTCTCTTCCACTTTAGAGCTTCCCAGTCATATGTGTTTTCTCTGATTCTTCTCATCTGTCCCTTTCTCCTTTTCACAAAACTTCATGGACACTTCAGGTTACCCTCCCTAGACCTAGAAGTTATGAAATCTGTTTCCAGAAGGGTAGAGGTCCTGCTATGCCTCTACAGGCAGATGTCTTCTATTAATTGCTATACAGATATTTAGCACTTCAGAGTACCTGCCTGCCTGCTTAACAGTCACTAGCACACCATCTCATGCAGTCAGCAATGTATTTTCCTGGCTTAGCAGTCAGTATGCCACATGCATGCCTCTCAACACACAACCACCACTTCTAGCCCTGCTGGCTGGATTGTGTGCTGAGACAGCCTATCCATATTTAAGTGGCTGCACCCAAGACAAGGGTCGATTTTAAAGTTATAAGACTGGAGGGTCAAAACCCATTTGGACAGTTTTATAGGTTTGTAGATAAATATTAGGCTAGCTGACCTTGTGAGCCATGTTAAGCCTAGCCAGTTTTCCTTTTTGTGCTTGAATTAACCTATCTCATTTGGTTATAGATTGGCCTTACCCATCCAATGGTCGATAATTATATATTTCCCATAATGAGAATAATTAGGATCATACTATAGATAATTTGAGGGGACTGCTGCCTGTGTCCATTGCTAGTTCAGGGGGTAGTCCCAGGGTAAATTTTCTGTTTCTCATCCATAGATCCAAATTCTGATTGGATATGGACAGGATGAACTTTGTTTTATGTGGCTGGGGTGTCTGTTTCATAGCAGCAGTATTCTCTATGAGATATACTTGTCCCTCCAAACTGTTCTGTTAATGTTGAAGAAAAGGTTTAGATCCCTAAACCAAGTATTTCTGATGCCATTTGACTTATTAATGTGCAGTAAATCCATCAATATCAGATTGGAGGATTCTTTGTATGCCAGACACATCACTGCTTATCAGTCTGTAGGATAATGAGTACAGTGACACAGCTTTGAGTTGGTCCATGTAGGACATGTAGCTTAGGCCTTGAATCCTTTTAGTAGGGTATCTCTCTGGGTATTCCAGGTGTTGCATGTGTCTAGACAGATACATGCCAAAGGGGGCCTTATATTCAATAACTAGCATAAAAAGGGCTGAGTAAAGGGGGATAATTAAAAAATAAAAAATAGTTCAGTCGTAGTTAACTTCTACCGATCCATTTATTTTTAAACAACAAAAAAGAAGATCGAACTGGTAGAAAAATGCTCACTTTATTAAATAACAAACAAAGCTTTCGGGAATCTCCCTTCTTCAGTGTTAAAGTTGAACAAGTTAAAACATTATCTTATAAATAATATGCCAATAACCCACATGACACAGCCATCCAATGTGAGAATAAAAATCATTAAGAACATAAGCTTTTCTAAAAGACACAATATTTATAAAATATAAAATATATATTCATCCTGTCCAACAAAGAAAACATTTTTTAAAAAGAAAATTAAAAATGTATCAACTAAACACATTTCGAATAAAAAAAAATATATATATATATATATATATATATTTAACTAAATAGTGTGTAAAATAAATTAATTACATTGAATTAAGATAAATTTTACTTAACATTTTCAAACTTCACAAATATTAGCATGGATGCCATCTATAATGTTTTATTTTATACATATGTAGTGTGTCATGTATTTTTGATATTCCAAACATCAAATAGAAGTGTAAAAATGTATATATACCTAATACAAATACAAATAGTGAAGACCGTAACTATTTGTATTGCTTCTGTCTAAAATTAAGCATAGGTTTAAGTGTTACTCTATTATTTAAACCAGGTGTTCTATCTACTGCAAGTCTTACTATCCATCTATATTCAGACATCTCTAGCTTATTATTTTGATCTCCTAGTCTCAAATTTTTATGTATGACTTCCAACACTTTAAATTTAAAGTTATGTGAGTTGCCTTTGTCTATTCTATGTTGTGCTAAAGCATTAGATGGAACATTCCTTTTCATATCTGACCTGTGCTCAATAATGTGATCTTTCAAGCATCTTGAGCATTTTCCAACATAGAATCCCTGGCATTGTGTGCATGTAGCTAAATAAACAACCATAATAGTTTTACAAGTTGCTGAACATTTTATTTCATATGTTAGTCTACTTACTGGATGTTCAAAATATTTTTTATCACAAATGTCTGAGTAACAGCTACAATTATAACAAGGAACTGTTCCTATATCATGTATTATTGGATTAATTAAATTCAATTCAAAATCTTTAAAACATAACTTCCTTTTTAAATTATTCATATTTCTATATGTAAAATAAAGATTATTACCTAATAATGTACCTAATTCTGGTTGAACCATCAAGATTTGCCAGTTCCCTTTAATTATCGTTTCTACGTATTTAGTCAAGTTATTATATGTAGTAACATATCTCACTATAGGGGATAAACTCTCTTCATTATCCTTGATGGTTAAATAACTACTAAAATATGGAGATGCTTGCATAGTCCTAGTCTCCAGTACATTTTTTTTTATTTTCGTGATGTTTTCCATGTCATATCCCCTATTTTGAAACTCTCCACAGAGAATTTCCATTTGTTCTTCACATTTCCTATAGTCTGTGTTTAACCTACTAATTCTTAATAGCTGGCTTTTTACAATGCCCTAAAATACATGCGCTGCATGCATACTTCTGGCATGTGTATATTTATTCACATGTATATCCTTTCTATATGCACATGTTTCTAATTTATTACAAGAATCTTTATAGATTTCAACATCCAAAAAGGATATCTTGTTCCAGGAATAATTCATAGTAAACTTAAGAAAATTAGTAGTGTCATTTAAGTATTGAACAAAAGATTTTAATTGCTGTTCATCTCCCTCCCATAATAGGAAACAGTCATCAACGAAACATTGATAAAAAAGAATATTATTTCTAAATTGATTGTTATCACTTCTAACGTAGTGTTTTTCCCATTGATTTAATACTATGTTAGCATAAGTATTAACCATGGGAGTACCCATGGCCACACCAGACATTTGTAAGTATGGTTGTTTATTAAACAAGAAGATGTTTTTTTCCAAAACTACTTCTATCATGCTACTCAGTGTTTCCACTTCTTTTCCCTTCATTTTTACATCAAAACATAAAAATTTGCGAATTGCATTCACCCCATATTCATTTGGTATTAAGGTGAATAGGGAGCTTATATCCAAAGTTACCATTATGAATTCTTTATATCTATTATTTTCATATCATATATATAGCTTTTTCAAGAAATCATTGGTATCTTTAATATAGCTAGGGCAAAGAGGTAGATATTTGCTCAAATTTTTCTGAACTTAGATGGACAGAGGTTCAGTTGACCATCCTCTTCCTGAGACAATAGGTCTCATTGGTGGGGTTGTCATTGATTTATGCAGTTTCAGTATTCCATATATAATAGGAATTACCAGAGTTGGTACAGAAAAATAATTAAAGTTCAAGTGAAATATCCTGCGTTTGCATATCGTAAACATACATATTTATTTCATAAATAATTTTTCTCACTTCCTCAAAAGTTACTTCTTTAAAAATATGCTTGTCATTCAAGAATTGTTTCATTAAATCATTTTATTCATTTTTATTAAAAACAACAGTAGCTCCACCCTTATCGGCTTGTTTAATCATAATATCCTTGTTACTACGCAATTGCTTACAGGCTAAAAATTCTGCATAAAAGATGTTATATTTTTTCACTTTCAACCTACCCATGATAACATCATGGTATAGTTGTCTTAATTCATCTTCACATACTACATAAAAAGCATCCAAAATGGGATAATTATTGGGGATAAAAGTATTTTTTTTTCTTAAACTTATTTATTATGCCATTCTGTGAGTCTTTGAACAGCAATTTCAAACATACATTTCTGACGAATGTCTTTAAATCAGTTAATGCCTCCACTATCGAGTCTGAGCCACAAGGTATAAATTGCAGTCCTTTATTCAATGAACTCTGCATTGCAGTAGTTAAAGGAAAACTCAATAAGTTCAGAACTGAATTATGCAGCTTACCATTTATCTGCATCCCTACTTGTTGTTGGCAAGCGGGCTGTCGTTCTTTCTTTTTCCCTCCACAGGTTTGCTTCTTTGCTGAGAACATCCTCTCGACTGTGGGTGTTTGTTGAGCTCTACATTTTCCGGTAGTTTTACCAATATTGGCTGAGGCAATTTTAAAAAAATGTCGGCTTGCTTCATTTTAGATATTGGTGTTGTTTTACTTTTTTCCCCTTGTACACTTTCTACGAGCATGGAACTCTTTGTCACATCCGTTTGAACAGTATGCTCCTGTTGTCCATTCCCGTCATGCGCACTAGTTGCAATAGCAGACCCTCCTTCACAATTGGACTGTTGTGAAAAGTGAATACGCCCATCTAGAGTGTTTGAAGACATTTCCATCTCCGTAAATGTATCTAATTCATCCATCCTATTAGTCTTCTCCTTTGGATGAGGATTTTTATTAATATTATTTAACTGGGTCCTCGGCAAAGAAAAGATGTGACACATTTTAAAGTCATTAATGTCCCTTTGTAGTTTGTGTTGTTTAGTAGCCTGTAGCCTTTTATCCAATATATCCATCCTATTTAACATTAACTGGTAAGAGTCGGACACTTTCAAAAAGTTATCAGAGCTAATTAATTCATTTTCCATTTTCATTATTTCTTCAAGAAGTTCATTTTCTATAGATGAAAAATGTTCATTCATTAAGACCGTATAGTCCCTACTTAATTTCAGATTTAGTTGTTACCAAGACTTCAAGAGCTCAGGGTATGTATTTGCATAGGCGGGCATTTTCAAAATGCGAAGCCCTTGTGGAACAATATTAAACTCCAAATAAGCCAGAAGGCTTAAACGTTGCCACTGCAGTCTCTTGAAAGTTTGTACTCTCCTTTCAAGCTGCATTAACAGGTTATTGAGACTGTCATCAGCTTCTAAAATAGTAATCATATTTTTGTTTTCTATACCCATAACCTGTGATACCAGCAGATTGCCTGTCAGCACCAACAGTTCACACATCGTTTTCTTCCAATTTACATCCATTTTAACACCTGTCTGCTGAGTATTTTGTATTGGCTGTGTCATTGTGGTTATATTGATTAATTTACTATTAAAGAGCGAACACGAACTAACGAATCAGTACAAATAAAAAATAAAAAATAGTTCAGTCGTAATTAACTTCTACCAATCCTTATATTTTTAAACAACAAAAAAAAAGACTGAACTGGTAGAAAAATGCTCACTTTATAAATTAACAAACAAAGCTTTCGGCAATCTCCCTTCTTCAGTGTTAAAGTTGAACAAGTTAAAACATTATCTTATAAATGATATGCCAATAACCCACATGACACAGCCATCCAATGTGAGAATAAAAATCATTAAGAATGTAAGCTTTTCTAAAAGACACAATATTTATAAAATATAAAATATATATTCATCCTATCCAACAAAGAAAAAAATTTTTAAAAATAAAAATAAAAATTTATCAACTAAACACATTTCTAATAATATATATATATATATATATATATATATATATATATATATATATATATATTTAACTAAATAGTGTGTAAAATAAATTAATTACATTGAATTAAGATAAATTTTACTTAACATTTTCAAACTTCACAAATATTAGCATGGATGCCATCTATAATGTTTTATTTTATACATATATAGTGTGTTATGTATTTTTGATATTCCAAACATCAAATGAAAGTGAAAATATATAACATCTCTTATGCAGAATTTTTAGCCTGTAAGCAATTGTGTAGTAACAATGATATTATTATTAAACAAGCCGATAAGGGCGGAGCTACTGTTGTTTTTGATAAAAATGAATATAATGATTTAATGAAAAAATTCTTGAATGACAAGCATATTTTTAAAGAAGTAACATTTCAGGAAGTGAAAAAAAGTATTTATGAAATAAATATGTATGTTTACGATATGCAAACGCAGGATGATATTTCACTTGAACTGTTTAATTATTTTTCTGTACCAACTCCAGTAAATCCTATTATATATGGAATACTGAAACTACATAAATCAATGACTACCCCACCGATGAGACCTATTGTCTCAGGAAGAGAATGGTCAACTGAACCTCTATCCATCTATGTTCAGGAAAATTTGAGCAAATATCTACCTCTTTGCCCTAGCTATATTAAAAATACCAATGATTTCTTGAAAAAGCTATATATATGATATGAAAATAATAGATATAAAGAATTCATAATGGTAACTTTGGATATAAGCTCCCTATTCACTGTAATACCAAATTAATATGGGGTGAATGCAATTCGCAAATTTTTATGTTTTGATTTAAAAATGAAAGGAAAAGAAGTGGAAACACTGTGTAGCATAATAGAAGTAGTTTTGGAAAAAAAAACATCTTCTTGTTTAATAAACAACCATACTTACAAATGTCTGGTGTGGCCATGGGTACTCCCATGGCTAATACTTATGCTAACATAGTATTAAATCAATGGGAAAAACACTACGTTAGAAGTGATAACAATCAATTTAGAAATAATATTCTTTTTTATCAATGTTTCGTTGATGACTATTTCCTTTTATGGGAGGGAGATGAACAGCAATTAAAATCTTTTGTTCAATACTTAAATGACACTACTAATTTTCTAAGTTTACTATGAATTATTCCTGGAACAAGATATCCTTTTTGGATGTTGAAATCTATAAAGATTCGGATAATAAATTAAAAACATGTGCACATAGAAAGGATTTACATGTGAATAAATATACACATGCCAGAAGTATGCATGCAGTGCATGTATTTAAGGGCATTTTAAAAAGCCAGCTATTAAGAATTAGTAGGTTAAACACAGACTATAGGAAATGTGAAGAACAAATGGAAATTCTCTGTGGAGAGTTTCAAAATAGAGGATATGACATGGAAAATATCATGAAAATAAGAAAAAATGTACTGGAGACTAGAACTATGCAAGCATCTCCATATTTTAGTAGTTATTTAACCATCAAGGATAATGAAGAGAGTTTATCCCCTATAGTGAGATATGTTACTACATATAATAAAATAACTAAATACGTAGAAAAAATAATTAAAGGGAACTGGCGAATCTTGATGGTTCAACCAGAATTAGGTACATTATTAGGTAATAATCTTTATTTTACATATAGAAATATGAATAATTTAAAAAGGAAGTTATGCTTTAAAGATTTTGAAGTGAATTTAATTAATCCAATAATACATAATATAGGAACAGTTCCTTGTTATAATTGTAGCTGTTGCTCAGACATTTCTGATAAAAAATATTTTGAACATCCAGTAAGTAGACTAACATATGAAATAAAATGTTCAGCAACTTGTAAAACTATTATGGTTGTTTATTTAGCTACATGCACACAATGCCAGGGATTCTATGTTGGAAAATGCTCAAGATGCTTGAAAGATCACATTATTGAGCACAGGTCAGATATGAAAAGGAATGTTCCATCTAATGTTTTAGCACAACATAGAATAGACAAAGGCAACTCACATAACTTTAAATTTAAAGTGTTGGAAGTCATACATAAAAATTTGAGACTAGGGGATCAAAATAATAAGCTAGAGATGTCTGAATACAGATGGATAGCAAAACTTGCAGCAGATAGAACACCTGGTTTAAATAATAGAGTAACACTTAAACCTATGCTTGACTTTAGACAGAAGCAATACAAATAGTTATAACTTTCACTACTTGTATTTGTATTAGGTATATATACATTTTTACACTTCTATTTGATGTTTGGAATATCAAAAATACATGACACATTACATATGTATAAAATAAAACATTATAGATAGCATCCATGCTAATATTTGTGAAGTTTGAAAATGTTAAGTAAAATTTATCTTAATTCAATATAATTAATTTATTTTACACAATATTTAGTTAAATATATATATATATATATATATATATATATATATATATATATTTTTTTTTTTTTTTTTTTTTTTTTTTTTTTTTTTTGAAATGTGTTTAGTTGATAAATTTTTAATTTTCTTTTTAAATTTTTTTTTCTTGGATAGGATGAATATATATTTTATATTTTATAAATATTGTGTCTTTTAGAAAAGCTTATGTTCTTAATGATTTTTATTCTCACATTGGATGGCTGTGTCATGTGGGTTATTGGCATATCATTTATAAGATAATGTTTTACCTTGTTCAACTTTAACGCTGAAGAAGGGAGATTCCCGAAAGCTTTGTTTGTTATTTAATAAAGTGAGCGTTTTTCTACCAGTTCGATCTTCTTTTTTGTTGTTTAAAGGGGGACAATGACATCCCTAGATCTAAACACAATCCCTTTGTTTATAAGCTATGCAAAATAGAAGAACTTTCTTACAACAATGGGCACATGTTGGTCAAATGTTAGGTCATTGTCTACATAAGTTCCCAAATTGCAAATAAGTGAGTCAACTCTTAGGGGTGTATTGTCAATGTGATTGTTCCCTGGGGTAGAAGAATTCCCAAAGGATACAATAATGAATTTTTGGCATTTCGATTCAGTCCATGATTTTGTCACCAGTTACCTATTTGAGACAAACTTTCTTGCAGGATGGCTAAGTTATTTGGGGATTCAATGACTGTTCCTAGCTTGTAGTCATCTGCAAACTTAGTCAGCCAGAGACATTTGGGCATTTGACCTTCCTACTTCCGCACTGCACATCAGCTCATTTCACAGTCTCAGGCAGTGAGCAAAGCCACCCGTCAGAAGTGGGATTTGAACCCACACCGCCATACAGAGGCCAGAATTCCCATGAACATTGGAAGGAATTCAATCCTTAGACCACTTGGCCATCCTGGCATTGGCTTTTACTTCAGAAAAGTAGATGCCAAACAGGTGAAGCCCCAACACCGAACCCTAGGCGGCTCCACTAGTGAATGGGCTCTTTCTGGTGATAACTTCCCCTATTTTGATTTCCTGCTTTCTATTTGTGTACATTTTGGCAATCCAGCAGGTGAAATAGGGGTTTATTCCCAGTTTATTTAGCTTTTCTACTCTGCTTGACTGGGGAATTGCTTCAAAAGTTTTGGCCAGGTCAAGGTATGCGGTGTGTACCATTTTGCCTTCATCTATTGCTTTGATGACCTTTTCATAAAAATCCCCCAGGTTGAGTAAACATGACCTGTTCTTGATTAATCCAAACTGAGACAGGTCAAGCCTTTGTAGGTTCGCTATGTCCTGACTGATTAGTTCCGTAGCAGCAGTAAGTCTTTCCATGGTATTAGTTCCATAGCACCAGTAAGTCTTTCGGTGGCTTTGTAAATGAGGCTGTTCAAACATATGGGTCTGCAATTGCTGGGATGATGGGAGATCCTCCCTTATGCAGGTGAATGACTGTAGTTGTTCTCCATTCACTTGGTATAAAGTTTGTATGGAGGCTGAGACTGAACAGTGTTGGTAAGGGTGTTGCTAAATTGTGCTTCATGCTATTTAAGATGCATCTTAGCATATTGTCAGGACCCATCAATGCACTATTTTTTAGCTTTTGATAGCACTTTTAGGACTTGGTCTTCTGTGATGGCTGGAGGAGAGTCAAATTCAGGTATACCTTGAAGGACAGACAGAGGGCAGTGGGGTAAAGTTAGAGCTAAATTTATCAGCCAGTAGGTTCGCTATATCTTCAGCCTCTGTATAGGTAGCATTGTTCACATTCAGCTCAGTGCATTGCTGTGTTGTGCTTTTGAGATTATAAATATAACCAAAAAATGCCCTGTGATTGTCTTTGGCTTGGGTAGTTATTTTAGCCTCAGACTTGACTTTGGTGGATTTTATTAACCTCCTGAGTTGCTTATTTCAGTGATAAGGGATCTAACATTCTGGGAATTACTCTTCATTCATTTGGTCAAAATTCTTTTCCTTTTATTATAAAGCTTGTTGATATTATGTTTCCACCATGTGGATTTCTTTCTGGGGTTTGCTCTCCCTTTTTCCCACAGAGTACTGCTACATCCATATAGCTGTTTACACATTGGTATTGTGTGGTGGTGTACACTCCTGCATATTCAATGAAGTTAACTGGGTTTGGTAGGGATTTGAAGCCTGCCAATGTACCTCTTAGGAGTAAGGTAGTTTGCCTTAAAGAAATTTCTAAAAATACCTTGGGTGGAAGGGAGCTCTGGTTTCAGTTTTATTTTGGAGACTGCTTTATGGTTAGACCTAACAAGAGATGAAGATATACATGGCATGGTTACAATTCTAGTTCCTGTAAGTAGGCATTGTTGCTTTCTTGTATCACACGGGGAGTTCTATAACTGGCTAATATATGGTACAGGACCTATCTGATGGTTATTTTGAAATGAAGAAGCTCTGATGCATCATACTGCTTTAGCAGCCTTGATGAGAGTCTCTTCTGAATGTAGATTGAGACATCTCCATCTTTTTTTCCCTCCTGCTCAGTAGTCCTGCACAGCCAAAAGTCTTCTTTGGTCTTTTAAACCATGTCTGAGTCACTACACAGATATCAGTGTCCTTCATGGCAAGAAGAGCTTATAGGGAGTGGACTTTCTTGTTTAGGCTCCTATTATTGATAAGTAACACCTTCATATTTTCTTTTGCTTGTTTTGTTATGTTGGTAGGTTTTAGAGTTAGCATTGCCTAAGAAAAGGCACTATGGGGGTGGACAGTTTTGGGTTACAATCTTTCTATAGGTACAGTCTTTGTAGAAGGGCATGATCAGTGACCAAAGTAACCCTCCCACCTAATAAGCAGTACTTGAAGGAGGTTATGGCACATTTTTTGGCTGGGTATTCTTCCTCTATATCCAAATAATATTTTTCAGCACTGTTGAGTTTTCTACCTGCATAACACATGGGATACTTATCCCCATGATGGTCTGAGATAAAACTGCACATCTGCCTACTTCAGAGGAATCTGCATGCCATAATAATTGCTTAGAAAAGCCTGAAGCTCTTAACAGTTGTTCTGAATATAAAATATCATTTCATTGCCTTAAGTCTTGCCCTGTTTCAGCTGTTCACTTAGCCTTCAAGGGAGCCATACCCTTGGTCAGATCAGTCAGGGGCAAGCAATGGTAGCAAAATTAGAATACATTTATAATAATACCAGTTAGGCCTACAAAAAGTTTTAACTTGCTTCTCAGTAATTTGAGTGGGACAGTTTTGTACTGCTTCAATTTTCTTTGCATGTGATTTCACTATCAATCAGCTTATATATAACTCAGAATGTGGGCATCTGCCATGTTCAATTTGTATATAGCTGGATCAGCAATTAAATTAACCTGATGCAGGGATTCTAAAGCTGCTTGAAAGTTATAGCTTTCAAACAGGTGTTTCCTTATGAGGCTTTATCTCAGGAAATATTAGTACATTATACAGGTTATCTGATGAATAGTTGGCATGTAGTCGAAGAATTTTGTCCATCAGCTTCTGGAACATTACAGGTGCTCCATGGAGATAAATGACAAGACGCTGTAATAGAACAGTGAGTATGATGTGGGAAATGTCATTTCCTTAGCTTCTGGGCTAATGGAATTTGAGAGTAGTTTTTGGTTAGGTCCAGAGTGGACAGAAGCCTAGATAAGAAACATCTTTATTAAATTATCACTTTTGACATAGTTAATCATACATTTATAATAAATAAAAACAAACCATATTGACATTTTTAATTGCAAACATACATCACTTATAATCTCTCCAGTCATTGTCAGTCAAACATTACATCCATCCATCCACAACCCCTTTTCTCCCATTTTTTCCACATGGGGTCAGGGTGTCACTTCAACAGTGACAATCATCTAGAGCCAACAGTCCTCACTATGGTTTCAAATTTACTCTCTCACCAGGCATGGCTTCTGTGTTATAGTGGATTAAACTGGCTCTGCCTGGAAACTGAAAATATGTCATTCTTCTCTACAAATTCCTTTACTCCTTCCTTAGGATTCAGAAAGACTTATCATGAGTCTGAGTTATTCAGAAGCTACACTCCAGCCACGGGTTTCCACTGGTAGCGGCTGTGGCATGGACAGAGATCTCACTGATGAAGCTATAAGTAAATGTGGTAGTACAGGGGAGCAGCTAATGCAAATTAGCCATGTGTTCTCCCTTGGAAATGTCAGCAAATTCAGGCAATAAAATAAGAGTTACTTCTATCTGTTAATGTCCTCTTTTTTTTTTCCTAGAAGGAGAACATGAATGCCCTCTTTTGTGTGAAGATCAAACATTCACTTCTATGGCAGGTATCATAGTGTGTGTGTGTGTGTGCGAGTGTGTGTGTGTGTGTGTGTGTGTGTGTGTGTGTGTGTGTGTGTGTGTGTGCGTGTGTGTGTGATGTGATGAACATATGCAACCGCAAAGCATTAACTGGTGGGGTAACATTAGTATGACCAGGTCTGACAGTGCACTGCTCAACTCAGGAACATGAAAATTAGCTGCTAATGAGGTATTTCTTAATGCAGCTTTACCTTATCCTTCAATGTGAGATTTTTGCCATCACACTAACTGACTAACAATATGCTAATTAATGCAGGTGGTAAGAATCTCTTTACATTTCAGAGCTTGTTTTGAAGACTTTGATAATGGTCCTCCTGTTTTGATTTCAAGACATGCTGTGGAAACTTTTAACTTCTTCAGTACACACAATAATTTCTGTTTTTCTCTAAGGTATCAGATTTGTGATATAACTGCTCTGGTTTTCTATTTCTGGATTTCCTCACCTTCTAATATACTTCACTTATTTTTTTTCTTTTTCAATTTTGAAATGTTTGCCTCTTTGAAATTTCAGCAGTGAGTACCAACACAAGTACTTTATCTCCTTGTTTGAATTCTTTTACATACTGTATTTCATAACTTGTCCTGCAAATTTGAAAAATCCCCTGATATATTGTAAAGATGATGTTTGCCTCCTTCCAGATTTTTAGTTTTCTGTTATTCATTTGTTGAATATGTATGCACATGAGACCCAAGTGTCCATTTATGATCATGTCACTTACTCAGAGTCACATAGTAGGCAAACAGAGATGAAAAGAATCAAAAGTGTGTAACCTTGACTACAGAAAGCAGCTCATATACAGCTCAAAGTCTTAGTCCTCTGTACCAATTGCCAAACAAGCAGTTACATCTAACAAGCCTCAGGGATGTCTTCCATACAATAGTTTAAGTTGTGTAAATCCAACTAACTCTCTATTATAACAAAGAGAAGATGGAAGCAAATGATCTCATGTCTCTCCCATCTAGTTCTATAGCATTTCATAGGACTTTAAAGTTTTATTAAAGCACCCAACTTGCCCAACTGTTTGAGTGCAGTACACAGATGTCCTTTGCTGTTTCACTTTAAAAAAATGGCAAAGCTCATGCATTAGTCAGGAAAGGAATGGGTTGCACTAGTCTGTAACAATTTTGTGGGGAATCCTAAGTCTAGAAAAAGTAGCAGTAGTTCTTATGCTTTGGACTTTGCATTAAGTCTTTGTTGGGGTACTGTCTCAGGATACGTTGTCACATTATCACTGATTAACGGGATATACTTTAGAGTGGACCCATAATACCCATTGCTACTCATTTAAATGGAACGTCCATGATGGGTAAGGGTATCAAATGGCCTTTAAAACTTCATTTGGCTGCTCTCCTTTGACATTCTAGACAAGCTACAAAAAATGTCTATTTTCTTCATAACATGAGACCATAAAATATGTCTAAAACATTAGTTTTTATCTTATCAATTTCAAAGTGGCCACCAAAAACATATCTATGTACTACTATTCTTTGCTCCCCGTAAGTCAGGTCATTTCTTAGTTCAAGGTATACAAATGAAGTGGACCTCTTCTGTTTCCTTATTAACCCATTGACTTTTGCTATATTCATGTCAGTCCTACTTAATACATTGCCTTCCTACGGAACCTTCTTGAAATTTGCATGGCATTATTTTCATTACTATTCAGACATTCATTTGCATTACCTCAGATTACTGCTTCTTTTTCTGAATCAGGACCTCTGTTATTGGCTAGGCACCACCTAAAAAACCTCTTCCACTTGTAAATGTAAGATTTTCAAGTTGCAGATTTTCTTTCCTCCTTAAATACCTGCCACATGTCCCCATGGAACAAGAGCCTAAAATGTAGCAACATAGAAGCAATTCCTCTAAGCTGAGGTGTACCATTTGCACCTGACGCTGTGTGTGCAGATTCAGTCTGTTAATTGATCTTGGCCAATTCCATTAAAAAAGAAGATCCATCTTTGCCTGGGCCAAAGGGGGTTACCAAAATTATCTTTGGTAATTCTTTTTGAATCTTTAGAAGTACCGTGGGAATCACTGAAAATGGTGGAAATGCAAATAGGAACATTCCCAACCATGGGAATGATAGAGTGACTGTCTTCCAAGCATGGCTGCATGGATATCTTGAACAGAAGGTTTGTCCAGTAACTGCTTAGTCTGTCTGTCACTGTGTTTTGCTCTGACAGAATGTATAAGACTGGATGAGTCCAAGAATACTGTACAGCCAAATCACAGGCCATCATTGCCAACTGACAAAAAGGATAAGACCTTGTACCCCCTTGAATGTAAAGGTGCCACATAATGTTAATGTTGTCTCTGACTCCTAAAAGAGGACACAGAGTCCATAAGTGGGGAATAACTTTTAAGACATGAATCACTGCCAACATCTCTTTTACATTTATGTGCTTTGGCATGTCCTGAGGCCCCCACAAGCCTTGCATTGAACTCCCATCAACACTGCTCCCCACATAAAATCTGAAGAGTCTACCTAGACATATTGGACTTGAGTCTGAAGACAGAAAGGGAGTCCTGGATTCAGTGACAGTTGATCCCTTCACCACTGCAGTTTCTGTTTCACAAATCACAGTACTGGTACCTGAAAATCCAGGGCATGAAGGTGCTGGGTTCAACAATTCTTCAAGTACCATTGAATATTTCTCATGTGTAGCCTTGGCTAAGGATATCATGAGGATCAGGGATGTAATGAGGCCTAGAATTTTGAGGAGCTCTCTTGCTGAGGCCACAGCTAGAACAGAGAAATCCAAGAAAATGCCCTAAGTCAGAACTCTGTCTTCGGGCAAGAAGGGCATCCATTTTTCTGTGTCTATCTTACAACCCAGGAACACAGTTCATTGAGTGGGTGTGAGGGAAGACATTTAAAAGTTCATTATGAAGCCCAGGAGGGAAAGGAGGGATTCAACCTTGTCGAAGAACTCCAGGCACCTGGATACAGAATCTGTGCAAATCATCAAGTCATCTAAATAAGAAAACTGGGGATTCCTAGCATTCTGCAACAGGCAACCACTGGGTTCAGATGCTTTTTGTAAACATTTAAGATGCAGTTGATAATCCAAAGCGTAATGCAGGTAACTAATAATTTATGTCACACACAGCAAATCTCAAAAATTCCCTGAAACTGAGAGCAGTAGGAATATTATGATAAAAGTCCTTGAAATCTAGATTTATCATGAAACAGTGGTCTTGAAGCAGAGATAGGACTTACTTTGAGGGGAGCATGTTGAATTTTGAATCTGTTACAAAGGTGTTTAGAAATGGCAAATCTAGGACAAATCTACAGGAGTGCTCCTTTTGGTACCAAAAAGACTTTGGAGTAACATCCTTTGCCTTTATGTATTGCAGGCACTGGTTCTATGACCCCTGCTTCTACCATGTGATAGAGCATTGAAGGAAATGGCTCTGTCTGGTATAGTGGGTGTGGAGAAATTCCCCTGAAAGGGGGAGGACTTTCTGTCCATTGCCAAGTGTATTCTCTCCTAATTATTCTCAGAACCCTTTTGCGCAATACTATTTGTAGAAGAAAGAAGAAAAAGAAGGGCAGGAGGAGGGTTGGGATGCTCTGTGACTTAGTCATTGTTTTACAGGATTTTGATCCTTTTTTGAAAAGAAATCGTTCTTGTTTGGTTTCAAAGAATTATCCTGCTGCCATTTCCTTTTGAATACTTGACTTTTGTTTGGCTGGGTTTTTTTTGTTTTGTTCCTTAAAGAAATACACCTTGTTTGGGGAGACCTTGAGTACATGAAACATCCCGGATACCCCATGCATTCCTTTGCCTCTATCATCCCACTGTTTGATAATCCATGTAACAAAGAGAATAATAAATCTGATAATAAAATGAAAGGAAGGTTGCTCAAAAATGGGGCTTATCTGAGCAGTAAGCTGGATAAATCAGCATGGGAACCTAAGAAGAGTCAGATGACTTTCTTCTTTGGATGGCAGAAAAGACTGAACACTCACTTCCTCTTTCAACTGAAGGTTTCCCTCACAGGATATACTCAGCCAATTAGCTGTCACATGAAGAGATAGGGAGGGGAGTCTGAGGTTTTGAAAGTGTCCACTACTGGGTTACCTTAGCATATAACCCAAAATGCCACTGAGGCAGTAGGAATAACGAACATCTTGTACAGCCTCATTCTTTCAGTTCTTCCCTGTTATTTTTCCTTTGCTTTTTTACTTATTAAGGGAATTAAATTTGTGTCATGAAACCCAGTTCTCTGACCCTTCTTCCCTTCATCCTTAGAGCCATTACCTAGGAATTATGAACATTTGTGTAGCCCATTTGTAAACCATAGTTATCAAACACATCCCATCATTTCCTGAAACTATAGCCAGAAAAAACAAAAAACGTTTTTGAAGATAACTTGTTCTGGCTCCCTCTTTCTGACATCTTCATTCCATTTCATAAACATTCATCATCAGATCTGAGAATTGTGGGAGATTCTGCTTGCTTCCACTTTCTGGTTATCACCATTTTGTCACAATCAATAGGAGAGCCAGCAAATTGCTCATATATCTAGACAAATCTCTTACCAAACAACCCCTGAAAAGTATAAACCAGCAGTACTACTTTTTCTCTACAAGGCTTGCTTATTATCTGTTTTAAAGCATTTTTAAATTATTAAAGCTTCTGACATTACTAAAAGACATGGACATGTTCTCATATGCCTAAAGCTTCTATTTTTTGACACTTCCAACAATAATTGGGGACATTTTGGAAAACTGTTGCAGGTATAGTATGTGTATAAAATATTTGTGAATATATTCACATGCAAAAAATCTGAACCAGCAAGATTTTTGTCCCATATTTTGAGGCCAACCAAATCTGATTCCACAGTTATTCTCATAGCTACATAATAAATGTATTTTCTCACCTATTTCTGATTATCTGGGCTATAGAACATTTTTACTTCAAAGAGTACTCATTAATCCATTCATGGATGACTTGTTTACACATGCCACAATTGCCAGTCTTCCAGGTTTTTCCACCTGGTTTAAGAAGATTTATATAATTAGTCTTTAAGGTCACACATCAGATGTTCCACATATCTGCATAGGTATGCCAGCTCATAATTTCTTCTCTATTTACTGACCCCAAAATAACAACTCAGGTATTTCATCTAGCCATCTGAATACTTTTTGTTGTGTATTTCTTACGTTACCTCTGACATGGGGCAAATATCTCATTTCCCACTTACTTAATAGATTTGTACTTGCCCAGGTTAAAGATTTTTCCACCCTTATCCAGAGGCATCATCACTGCTGTATGCCACTAATCAGGAACAAAACTACTATCTTAAGTGAAACCATGTGAGGAGTGTGTCAGCAACAGCATGTTCAACACTATCAATTAAGTAACCTTATTATTAGGTCTCATAGAGGAAGTAGTTTGGTCATGATTAGCACTTTCAGAAATGACCTTTAGAGATAATTGTTGGGGGTGAACCTTGACTCTAGGCAATTGTCACTGTTGAAGTGATACCCCTATCCCATGTGCAAAAATGAGAAAAAAGAGGGACTGGATGGATGCACAGATTGAGATATTCAGATATTTCAGGGCTTTGAATAGATATGTCAGGGGTGATGCTGCACTGAATTTGTTCTCAAGTGTATTGGCAATGTCATTTGGGCCTAAAGAAGAGGCCCCATAATGAATATGTTCTTGGTGATTTAGGCTATTGTTTTTTGGGGGTTTTTTTAAGTTTTTTTTAACATAGCTGAAGAAGGATTTATGATTATCTTTGACTTCAGAGGCCAATCTAGGTTCATGGGCTCCTCTACTTTTTTGTAATGCTTTTGATATTATCCTTGACAATATAGATTTTGGATTTACTAAATAATTTAAGGAGCTTCTTTCTTTTATTGTACAGTTTATTTACGATGGTGGTAGACCAGTGGGGTTGTATGTTTTTGAAAGTCCCAAGATATTTGTTTCAGGTAGAGAATGCTAACTCTATGAGTTTTTCTAAATGGCTGTAAAATTCCTTAGTGAACTTTTTTGCTGTTAAGGTCTGTGGAGGTGCAGTCATAAGTGAATTTTGATATTTCATCACATAGTAGGCTGAGGTTGGCATGTCTGTACACCTCAAATTCAGTGAGAGTTGCTGTAGGAGTTTTCAGGAATTGAAAAGAAAAGGTCACATGTTTATGGCCTGACTTCACTAGAGAAGGGGATGCCAGAGGAGTACTTTATAGGTTCATATGCTGATAGGTGTACACTAGGATAAGAAGCACTAAGGCAGCTCTTATAATCCTAGCTTAAGCCTAGCCATGAAACCCAAATGTGACCCACAAATTTAATTTATATAGGTGGTGATTTACTGACTGCCTCTGTCCATCAGAATCATAAAAGCCAGACCAAGGGTGAATTTCCAATTACCCATCCACTGGTCCAAGCTGCACTTAAAAAGAAATAGTAAGGAACTCTGCTTCACATGGATGGGAAGCCTGTTCCAGGGAATGGAAATTCTCTGAGTAACATAACTGTCTCTCCAACACGTCCTATTTATGTCGCATGCAAAATCTAGTAGTTCTGATGCTGATTGTTATACAGATGTGCAAAAGGTTCATCAAAACAGGTTCCAGGGATGCCCTGTATGCCAGGCAAAGATCACCTCTCAGAAGTCTGTATGACACTGAGTAAAGAGGCAGGGCTTTGAGGTGATCAGCAAAGGACATTGTTTACTCCCTGTATTCTTTTTGTAAGGAATCTTTGTGGACATTCTATTTGCTGCATGTGTCTGGCCAGGTACATACCAAAGGGGGCATTATACTCTATGAAGGGTCTGATGAGGGCCGAGTACAGTGGTATGATGACCTCTCCATACCTAGATGTCATGCCTTTGCTTATAAGTTCAGCAACATAGAATGATTTTCTTACTACCATAGACAAACACTGGTCAAAGGCTAGGTTTCTTTCTACATGAGTTCCCAGATCTCTGACTAGTGAATCAACTTTAAGGGATTTTTATTGATTACATAGTTATCCAGGGTGGAAGACTTCTCAAATGGTACTATAATGCATTACTTGGTATTGAGTTTAAAGCCATGGCTTTAACACTAAGCATTTGTCTGGATTAGACCTTCCTGAAATGTGTTCTCATCATGGGGGGATTCAATGACTGCTGCTAGTTTGCAATCCTCTGCAAATTTGGTCAGCCAATGGCCTTTGACATTGATTTTGACATCTAGGAAGTAGATGCCAAAAAGGAGCTGGCTTAGCACAGAGCCCTGGGAAAATCCACTGGTGAAAGGCCCCTTTGTGGAAGTGGCCTCACCGATTATACCCTCCTGTGTCTTATCAGTGAGTCAGCTAGTTATCCAGTGTGTTATAAAGGGGTTCCATATGTTTGTTGGCAATGCCTGAGTGGGGTATTGTATCAAATCCTTTAGTCAGATCTAGATAGGCAGTATGCACTGTTTTCACCTTATTCATTGCCTTGGTGACCTTTTCAAAGAAGTCCACCAGATTCAGTAAGCGTGACCTTCCTTTGACAAAGCCAAACTGGGATGGATCCATTGTCTGGGGGTCTTCTATGTCCTTGCTGATAATTTCCATGATAATTCTTTCCATGGCTTTGCAAATAAGACTAGTCAGACTAATGGGGTTGTAGTTTCAAGGATAAGGATCTGTTGAAGGTCCTCCCTTAAGAAGGGTGATGACCATTCCAGTCCTCCATTCATGTGGCACAAAGCCTGTCTTAAGACTATAGTTAAATAATGACTCCAGGGGTCCTGATAAGTCATATTTTAGGCTATTCAGGAGGCATCCAGGGATGTTATCGGGGCCCATTTAGACCATGTTCTTAGCTTTAGTGAGTGTATCCAGTACATGCTCCCTAGTTATGGCTGGAGGGGTTACATTTGAGGGTATTTTTGAGAGATGGTTGGGGATGAGAAGGGGGTACAGACTGAACTGAATTTGTCTGCAAACAGGTTTGTGATATCACTAGGCTCAGTGAATGTGGCATCATTAACCGCCAGCTCAGCACATTGCTGTGTACTGCCATTGAGGATTATGATACAGTTGTAGAAGGCCTTATAGTTATTTTTCACCTGGGAGGTTGTCTTGACCTCACATTTGGCTTTCTTTGATGTAATTAGTGCTCTTATTTGCCTGTTTACTTTGATGAGAGAGTTTCTATCTTTATGGGAATTACCTTTCCTGAGTTTTGTCAAAATCTTTTTCTTTTGTTGTATATCCTGTTTAATTTGGGATGCCACCAGAGTGGCTTGTTTCTAGGGCTAGTCCTCAACTTATTTCTGGTAGGTACAGCAGCCTCTGTGTAGCCATTAACATAGCTGTATAGAGTTTCTGAGTGCAATTCAGCATAGGCTGCTGTGTTCGCTGAATTTGGAGGGAAATTAAATTTTGACAATCCATAACTTAATAAAAGCTAATTTGTCTTGGAATAGCTACTGGTTTTATTGGAATTATGGAGTTGATTTTGATTTTGAAGCCGACAGTCTTATGGTCGGACCTTATGAGGGAGGATGAGACATAGGGGGTGTTCCATATTTAGAGCCTCTAGTGGGTGTATTCACTATTTGGGCAAGGGTGTTTGTATTTACCAAGTCCAGGAATCTCTGTGCTTGTAGATTTGAGGCTGTGTAGGATTCTCAGTCTATAGTCGGTTAATTAAAGTCTCCCATGAGTAGGTTGTTAGGTTGAACTGTAAGTGTCTCCAGTAGGTCCAAGTATGCATTGTGAGCTTTTTGGGATGTGGAAGGTAACCTATAGCTGGTTGGGATACTGGATTTTGTCAATGATGACCTGCACATGGAGGGACTCCAGTGTGTCATCCTATTTGACCACCCTAGAGGTATGCTTATTACTGATGAATATTGAGACACCACCTCCTTTAGCTCTTTTCTGTGCAGCTACTTGTCTAAATGTATGGAAGGCACACTCTGTCAGGGTACTATCTGCCACTTTAAACCATGTCTTGGTAACTGCATGAATATCCATATTCTCGACGGTGAGGATGGCTTGGAAGGAGTGAAGTATTTTGGGTCTATATTATATGTTCAAAGCTTCATAATTTCAAGCCTCATATGTTCGACAACATATGAGCAAAACTTGAATCTTCGAATATATAATAAAAAGTTAAAAGAAAAACACTTACCTTAACGCTCTGAGCAGGGGGGCAAGCCCCCCTGCACCTCACACCCCCACTACTTAAATATACGAACTTTTCCCATTCTGCGCTTACGGAGCCGTTGCCTTCCACCTTCAAACTTTTCAAAGTTCGATCATATGGTTTCGACCATATGACATTCGAACTTTGAAATGTTCGATAATTTAATAGGGACCCAAGTATTTTATTTAGGCTCCTGGCACTGAGCAGTAAGACCTCGAGGTTCAGTTGAATTGATTTTGCTATGTTAGTAGGTTTGTCAATTTGCCATTGCCTAAAAAAGCATGAATAAAGTCTTAGCCAGTATTCCAAAACCTAGAGGGGAAAGGTGCAGAATATCCTTGGCAAAGTAATGTGGACTGTTAACCATGTTCTCCCAAGCTGACAAATACTGGATCCCCTTAGAATGACACCAGAAAGACAGCCAGTTGTTGAAATCAATCCTATTTTTTGCAAGAGGTGGCCATATTTGTAAGAATAGGTCTAATAGAATAATTTATCAACTGTTTAAGGGAATTTTTGTTCATTATGTCGAGGAATGCTTGGGCATATCCCACACTGGATGGTATAGGTGTCCCAGTTTACTGAAGGATAGTTAATGTCACCCAAAATAAGGAAATGTTTGCTAATAGAAGATCATTTAGAACACTGAGGAAAACTACATGGTCATTAGGGGAGAACAAAGGGCTTCTTATCATGAAAAGTGTAAAAACCCGGTATAGAAGGAGTAGTCTCTTTACATTTAAACCACATTTCAGTAACTATGCAGACATGAATATTTTCCAAATGTAGGATTGTCTCAAGATCATTCATCAGGTAAACTGGGTCATTACCCAGTGAAGAATCTTTTGGCACTTTAAAGCAGACAATATTTGGCTTTTTTCTTGTAAGAGTGATTATTAAAATCAAGAATAAAAAAGAGCCTCAATGAAACAGATTAAAGAAAATGCTTACCACAAGGGTAGTGGCTGCACAGTCAAATTCTAAAGAAGACTTCTTCTTAAAGCGAGTCAGTCTAACTTATTTGATTGGAGCCAGGTGTTATAACGTATGATACTTTACATTATCATACGTGTGCAGTAATGCTGTTCTTTAGAATTTAGTTGTAAGAAGATCAGTTTCATTTTGTCATATCAGACAAGCTTGGTACAAACAAAATACAGTAGGTTAAGTACATATAAAAGCAAGACCATACAGCCCTAAAGAGAATTCTACAGTGAAAGAATTATGCAGTGAAAGTGACTCTCTACATGCTAATCTATTTTTACTTAAATTTGTTAAACAGTAACCTATAAATCCATATTTTTACATGATGTGATGGAGCAAAGGTGATATCTTGATTTAAGCTCAAAACCAATAATTCACTCTTTCTCCCAGGTTGGATAATATCAGGAGTAGTATAATTAAGTAATATGGGATGAGGGGGTACAGTATCCACATAGGAGGGTGCAGGAGGCAAAAACATATTGTGAAATTGTAACTGTAACCTTATCTGCCATTATCTGTGGAATACAAGGTATATTCGACATTAGCTGTTAGGTTTTACTAGTTTCACCTTTCAGACAATTTGACATGACTTTCTCAGCCATCAATGTTTAAGGCAAATGACCATTTTTTTGGTTGATATGCTGTGCTTTGATATGGTCTGCTGCATCTACACTATACTGACATACTACAGCATTACCCACAATGCTCCTTATAATACTGGTTTACACTGTTATTAATAAGGGTTTCAAATGTTTAGCACCTTCACTGGATAAGTCACAAAATTAGCAGTTAGAAATGTAAGTCCGCATGGTTGGACCATGCAACTAATAAAGGAAACGGAGCCCCAGGTTTAAATGCAAGCTCCCATCTATTAACAAGCCCTATAGAGTAAGCCCTGAGAAGGAACCAGGAGAGTTTATATGGAAATCAAAAGCAAGATGTAAAGAATATCTGTTAGATGAAGTAAAACAATATTCCTTGCTTTAGAAATGTAAAGGGAAAACAAATGCCTGCATTGTAATCATTAATACAAAATCTGCAAGATTTCATAAAAGGGAATTCATTACAAATCTCCAGTAGGTGGCTTTTATCTACCAAAAGAAGATGATTCTGAATTCCTTAATATTTCTATAGAGCTACAGAAAAAAAGCCCTGGCACAGGTATGCTGATAAATGTATATCTTATTAATATTGGTATATGTGACTTCTGTTCTTTATGATGTTTTTGTAATCCCTGTAATTTATAGAGCGATATAGGAAAAGTTTATTAAATGAAACTATTGGAATTCAGACTGGGTGATAACATGCAAAAGTACTTATGTATTATCGCAACCAGATATTCGCGGTTGCGGTAATACAGTTTGTATTGTTTAAATAGTACAAATAAAACATGGAAAATCACACAGACAATGTAATCTTTCACCAAACAGTTACATTTGGCATGAATATCAGTTAATCATGACAAAAATTAATGTTTTACTTAAGAGTTGCCATTTACCGACATTATGTCCTATTAGATTGATTACATTTCAAGGACCTGCATGCCTAATGCACATTCCTTTTCTCAGTATGCATTTGTGGGATTTACCAACAACTGAAAAATAATCCATTGCACTTTTTCAGCAGTATGGAGTTTTACCAGCAAGTAAAGAATGCTTTTCTGGACATACAATGAAACTGTACTTTGGCAAACAAAATTTTCTGGAAGTGCAGTTCTGAGAAATGTTATAAACATACCAGTATTAATGCTGGAAATTGGTTTGATAGCAGTAGAATTAATTTTACTACTGCTGTCCATTTTATTTATTGCTGGTGTAAGCAGTTAACATCAATAAGATTTTGCCAGGAAGACGTGGATATGGCAGACAACACTGTAATAGATTGGAGTAACTACTTGAGGAATGTGTGTGTCCTTGAAATGGAAAAACAGGAGCAGAAAAAAATCAGAGGAGAAGGATGTATAGTTGAAATAGATGAAACCCTATTCATATAGCTGGCCTTAGGCACAGGCCAACTAGGCAGCCGCCTAGGGCACCACTGTAGCAGGTGCGCTTTTCCAATATTTATTTGGTGTAGGTAGACCAGGATGGGAGCAACAGATGGTGTGGTCGTGGGCACCGTGGAGCCCTTTTGCCTAGGGCACCAGTTGACCTAAAGCCGCTCCTGCCTATTCACCTGTCGCAAAAGTAATGCAGGCCATATTCTCCATCAACAGTGGGTATTTGGAGGGATATGTAGGGAAACAAGAGAGACATTTCTTGTGAGAGTTGCTGACAGAACAGCAGAAACATTATTTAATGAAATAAAAAAATACATAAAAGAGGGGAGTACTATTTATTCCGATTCATGGCAGGCATATCAAACACAGCAACTACAAGAAGCTGGGTTCACTCATAAGAAAGTAAACCATAAATACAACTTTGTAGTCCAAAACACAGGAGTGCACACCCAGCACATAGAGAGAATGTGGGGAACTGTAAAGTGGAGAAACAAAAAACAGAGGGACTGCAAGACATCATTTGGACTCCTACCTAATTGAATTTATCTGGCAAGAAACATAGTTTGCACTGAAGAAAGACTGCTTCGATGCAATGTTGACAGCAATCACAAACAATTTTCCACCACACACAACCAGAAAACCAACAACTATGGAATCCACTTCTCTACTGTTGTAATTCATCCAATAATTACTACAACACTACCTCCTATGTACAAGAATAGCCAAATCAAAATCTAATATAAAAACCAGTACTGTCAAGTTCACAGTTCATGACAGAGTGCAACCTGTCATCATTATTTCATAAAAAAGCTTTTAGCCTCCGTTATATCATTACTTTTTCAAGCATGTTCATACAGTTTAAGTCAGTTTTTTTTTCAAGTTTCATTAATTAAAATACAAGTTACCTAAAAAAGTTGCAGTTATCCCTGTTTTGCTTTTGAGAAGTCTATCCAAATAATGAAGCCCTTTCTTTCAGGAGTACGGTAACACTACAAGTAAACATTTCCAGGTCTCTGCATTTTAATTCTTTCTCCAGTAGAAATATACTACAAATAATTCAGATCTATCTTTCACCATTAAAAATAAAAGTATAAGCAAACATTCCCATGTCTTCGCATCTTCTTATGCCACTACGAAAACAGTGCAAGCAAACATTTCCATGTCTCCTCAACTTTTTTCTTCAGAATGTCTGCAATTAAACCAATTGAAAAGCATGCAAAACAGGAAGTACATTTTAAAGCTTGTTTACCCTCCCAAAATTACGAGATATGACCTTGCACCCACTAAAACGATAATAGTTTACGCTGACTCCAAAACTGCCTTTGCAGGCCAACAAGTTTATTACCACAACCACAAATATCTGGTTGTGATAATACGTAAGTACCCATACCAATTGAAACTACAGAACAAAAACACTGCAAAAATAATGTCAGGACCACAAAATCGCTTTAATAAATGAAACAGTAATACACACTAAAATATGAAAGTACTTTAATAAATGAAACATTAATACATGCAGACTAAAATGTTTCTAAAAAAAGTCTCTGTATAAAATAAGGAACAAAGCCATTAAAAATTTCTGGACTGTAAATACTAATGTTCCATTTATTAAAGTATTTTTATAGTCTTATTTTTTGTGGCGTTTTTTGTAGATACAGAAACACTTGAAGGTATGAGACACTAACTTTAGTTAAAGTCAAGTCAAAGAAAACTTTATTGTCATCCAGAACTACACAGCAGTGTAGCTGAACGAAATTGCAATGCTTTGTTCTCAATGAAGGAAACAGTTGCACATACAGACAGAGAAAAATTAATAATATATCACAGTAGAAATTTAATAAGTAGCAATTTGTAAGTAAAGTAGGACAGCAGTGACCCACACCCACCCCAGAACAGGAGACAAGGAAGACAAGGAACAATATGAAGGGGGTGGCATAATGGTTAAGGTGTTTGCTTTACAAACACAAGGTGCAGGGTTTGATTCTCACATGGGGTAATTGGCTAGGCTTAAAATGGGCCACAAGAGCAGTTAGCCTAGTACCAATCTATGAACCTATAAGGTAATATTGTCAAAGTAAAATTGAAACAATAGCAGCATATCTATGATTCGACTGAATTATTGTAGAGTTTGTATATTGCACTTTACAGTCCTTCAGTGTGGTAGGTGAGTTACCTTAGTATTGCACTTGGTTGTTGCATATGGATCAAGATAGATCTTTATGGTCTAGATATTTAAGGATCTAGATAGAATTTCAACAAAGAGTTTAATATAAAAAATAGTATTTTACAGCCATCATGTTTCCACATCAAACAAATTTAATAAATGTTTTATGTATTAAGTAGTACCAATCTCAAGTGGTAAACTTTTTTGTACTTTTTTCGTACTGAATTGATTTTTGGTTATTAGTGACAGCCATCATCTGTCCTGTACAATAAATCCTTATGTTATACTTGTTTATGATAAGTTTGACTAGGTTGATTTTCACTGAACTATAATCCTATGAGCCTCCTAATCTAGTTAATGTATCAAATGTGCAAATTTATTTTGTGTCATACAAAGCCATACATTTCATTATGCAGGGGTCGTCACCCCCTTACATTATGTAAACCATCTCAAAGGTCACATAGCTTTGGGCAAGTTATAAACCTTGCAAGGGAGCTTGTAGGATGGTGATTCAGTAAACATTGACCAATCAAACAAATAAATGCCCTAAAGCTACATCCAGACTTTCTGGAATAATTCTCCAATAGTCCTTATACATAAAAGGGAATTAAAAAGTACATAGATGAAATGAAATAATATAGATAATCACAGACCCATAAGCCTTACACGCATCTTGTTCAACACAATAGAAAGTTTGTTGCTCAGAAAATTAATCCACAAATAGAGGACTTTGTACTGGTATACCAGACTTACTTTTGACATTTTAAGACAAGATTCTGTTTCAAAAGATTGGTGGCATTCATGCAACTTATCTGTATGATTCTACTGTGAAAAGCAAACTGCAAAACCCCAAGCACCAGAAATGTGAAAAATAATGTCCAAAACACAGAAGGGCAAAAATGTTAACTTGAAATGTTTTTTTTAGGGTCAGCCCTAGAAATTGCACTGTCAGTAATTTCCTATGGAAAACAGTGAATGGTGTTATGTTCCTCAGCATCTTATGCTTTTGGCAATTCACACCTGAGAGATTTCAGATTGGACACATTTGGAGATATCCATTTCTAAATTGTTAAATGTAATATTGAGTATCCCTGCTGTGCATTAAGACTTGGCCAAGTCATTTGATATATTTATTCACTCAGAAAGATTAAATAGTCAAGGCAAATTTCAAAAAAGAATCAATTATTGATTAATTGGGTTTGAAATAGCTAACATATGAAAACCAGAAAATAATATCACTAAAAGAAACATCAGGCAGATCATGTTTATGAGTGAGATGACAACATTCTTTGCTGTGAACACTGCCGTTTAGCATTATATGGGATCCTTATCATAACAGTGGCCCTCAAAATACAAATAAAAAAAAAACTCAGACCCTGTTTCCTCATCTCTCTGGATATGTAAAACCTTAAGAGAGCATGTATAGCACTTTGAGTACACATATAAAATAAAGAAATACAATGTTTCCTGCGAGCCAAAACGCAGTAACACAAAGCTTTATACACAACCAGAAAAAACATCCACTTACTACCATTCTGCAATAAAATCTGCAGTGGGACTAACTTATTAACTGAAATGTAGCTTGAAGAGAACAAAAGTACCACTGAGATACAATAAAATGTAGACATTTTATATAGTACACTGTATGCCAAAGTAAATTTCTTCCATAAAATAAAGCAAAAACTGTCAGTATATACTTCAGCTTAGAAGTGCTAGTACCCCTTCCATGACTGATTTATGAAATCATTTATAGCAGAAACAGTCCAAAACACTGAGCTGTACCTCACAGCTTTAAACTCTAGTACATGTATTATCATTACTCCCATCATAATAGCTTTTATATTATTTTTCATATTTGCTGACCCTCACAATAAAACAACAAAGACCAGTCAGACCATAGGCAAATCAGGGTGGAGAACACAAGCAGATTACATGCAGCATTATATGCTGTCCATCAGTTGTGCTTTAACGCTTCAGTATGCAGGAAATACTAACAAAAAAATGAAAATATGCAGTCTAAGAAAACAGCAGGACAAATGCATGCCACTAATTTCAAATATACTACTTATTTGCACAGGCAAACTCTAAACTTGTTATGGTGATACACCCCTCACCTCTCTGCAACAGAAAGCTAGAACTTTGAAATGCAAATATTTTACCAGAAAATAAACTGGCACCAAAAAGCTTTCAAGCTCATGAAGTTCTAACTTAACCGGATGCTTCACTGTCAAAGTGAATTTTGTGAACATGTACCAGTCTGGCTATGATCAAAGAGCTAAAAATAATAATAATAATAGATGTAATATAACCGCATGCTGATAACTCTACACTTGCATAGAATGTTTACCTTGCAGATGGCTATTATTTTGATATATAACAAATACGTCTAGCTGAGAAAAATCAGCAAAGCAGTCAGGTGCCTCTATTCCAGTGAACAGGCAATTACTAATGAGCACATTTCTACTTGCAGCTTATTCCAAACATGTGACCCCTTTACAAACTCCCTCGGTTATAACTTTCTGCTATTTAATCCCATACATGTTAATTGCTGTTGTGTTACTCTGAAAGAAGTTACCTTTCAGTATTATTTAAAATATAATTACCAAAAAATAAATGTGTTAATTTACCTATAAATACAATTGATTAAAAAAAAGACATTGAGACAGACAGTACAGTATTTTGGGGTAGCAGGTTAGCAAACACAGGGTGTTATTTTTCATTTCATAAAGTGAAGTAGTAAAATGTTTTCATTTTCATAGCTGATATAATACACTCCAGGAAGAATAGACTGATTATTTTTAAACAATTAATGGAGAAAATATATCAGGAAAGGCTATGTCTCCATGTACCTCTCCAACGGCTGTGAAAACCAATTGACAAAAATGAACCAGAGATGAGGGTCACAAAGCAGCCAGCTGTTTCAATAACTGGTTTAACAGACACTGCCTTGTGGTAACCATTCTTTCTGTCATGTGCAAGTCCACCTCAGAGTAAAGCCATAGCTGGCACCATGGGCACTGGAACCGCCCCCGCATTTCAACAGCTACCCAATGTGCCCTCAAATTGCCACCAGAGTAGCGATTACACAGAATCATTCACATTGGCTTTTCTGTGGAAGCCTCAAGCTCAGGCAGCTGGAAAAAGATGATTTGAGTGATAAATCATCTTTTTCCCATTGCCCATGCTCGCGGTTACCATGGAAATATCTATGCAAGTTTTTTTCTGAGGCATACCAATACATTTTTTTCATCATGAGTTTTGGTTAAAGCCACAAATAACAGGGGAATGAAGGCACAAAACCAGGGACCATTTTTAACTATTACTTTTCCATTTAAAATTTTAATAGAACAGATTTTGCATTAACCTGCATCTTCTGAACATGGAAATATGAAACACTAATGTCTGGTATTAGTGACTAACTGTAAACCTATACAGAACCTCTCAACTTTTGCTTAAGAATTCTGAACAAAGCCAGAAATATTGGGGGGAGTGGATAAAGGACCAAAATCAGGGACATATTTTTAATATTGCTATTATAAAGTAGAAAGCTACTAAAATAACAGGTTTTGCATTAGCATGCATTTTTTGAAGGATATAAAGTCTCAGACTCAAATGTTTTATTATTTAGTGCGCACAATCCTCAATCATTTGCCAGAAAACCTCAAATTTTATGAGGAACAGACCAACAATGTGAGGCAATAATCTGAACATTGTGTAAAATTCTGGAGAGTTGAGAGGTATGATCCTGAGTGATTTGCCAGAAAATCTAATATTTTATGAGTGACTGGGGAAAAATATGAGTCAAAATCAGTGATGTTCTGCAAAATTCTGAACAGCTTATTTATTCAGTTATTGAGTGATTGCTGTTTGTTTTCCAGAAAAGTGAGATGGTCTATTTACCTTTTTCAGACACAACCTGGCATTAATAGCAGACAACACTAACAAAAGTACAATAAGACATTACATTCATGTACATACTTCTTACATTTGAGAGGTATGTTCTACAAGTGAAGTTTAATTTCCATAAGAAGGGCAGACCTGCATGTTTATTGCCTTTCACCCAATGAATACCTGGATAGGCTTTTGCTTACCTGTCTAATATCCTGTTTTGGGCAAAAATTTTCAATAGTGGTACATTTCACTGGAGATGGACTGACTTACAATTTAGTAATCATTTTGCTGTATTTAATAATCCACTCATTCTCTTACATCCACTTTATGCTGTTTAGGATCATAATGAGTGCAGGCACAGATGTCCTGACAAGCTATGAGAGGAAGCCAGAAAAATAGTTTAGATTCATACATATTCCAAGGCCAACAAATCTTATGACCATTCACTCCTTGCCAGTGTCCTCCCTCAGGCAGCGGCTCCTTTCTCCAGGAGGGCCAAACCAGTACAACCCAGAGAAAATTTGTGGATACCCAACCAGTTACTTCTTTATTTTTATAAGATAGGGAACTGCACTGCTTAACATGTAGGAAAGGTTTATTCCAAAGGTATGAGAGGTGTTGACTTATGAGCCTGCCTCTCCACTGTGCATATTTATGATGTCCTTAAGGGGTCATTTGGGGTCTCCATTACAGGAGGTTTAAGGTATCACACAGTGAAAGCTCTAGCTCACTAACAGTGCAGTGCAGTAAGCAAGACAGATCTCCCCTCAAAAGCCTAACACTAAATAAAGGGAGAGAGTTTCCATCCTTTCTTGGTAGCTCAGGTACTTTAGGCCTGTGATTTTACTGGTTAGCAGCCTTTGGGGTCTTCCTAATTTTTTTTTTTTTTTTTTAGTGAGATACATCCCAAAGGGGGAAGGATGTTGTACTTGATAATTAGCCTGATCAATGCTGACTATAAAGGAGGGATTATGTCTTTAGACCATGCTGATATTCCCTTGGCAATTAGGTAAGTTAACAGAAGGATTTCTTAACAACTGTTGGAACTATCAGTCCAAGTGTCTTGGTCTCTGACATACTTTTCATTTTGTAGTGGTGTGTTGGCTACTACAAGTGACTCTGCACCTTTTATAATTTAGTTTGAACTCATTTTAATACACCAATAGTTTACTAGGGTGATATCATCCAGGAGAGTTTGAGTATTATAAGGTGGCTTAACAACAACCTCTAGTTTGCAGTCATCTGCAAACTTTGTTAAGCCAGAGATCTTTGTTCTCCACTTGGAGATCTGAGAAGTAAATACCAAAAAGGTGAGGTCTCAGCACTGAGTCCTGAGGGACAGTACTGGTCATGTTCATACTTAGTGATGAAGCATCTGCAACTCTCACTGTGTGGGCTCAGTTTGCTATCCATCTTACGACATGTTAGTTGATTTTTAAAGGAATTAGATTTTGTATGATGCTAGCATGAGCAATGGTGTTGAAGACCTTCCCTGGGTCAAGATATCTACATGGCCACCATCTCCACAGCCTCTGTAATGCTTTTGAAGAAGTTTACCAGGTTAACTAAACAGTATCTGCCCTTCACAAAGCCACACTAATAGTGGCCAAGTCAAGGAAGAGTCTTGATATCACAGTTTATGAGGTTAGCTATACTACACGCCATGGTTTTGCAAATGGGTGGAAGTTTGGTTAAGGTGTTTAACTTAGAGACACAAGGAGCAGTGTTTGATTCTCACATGGGGTTATTGGCTAGGCTTGAAATAGCCCCAAGGGCAGTTAGCCTAGTACTAACCTAAGGCCGATGGATCTGTACTCCCCAGGTTGGATGTAAGGCCACCTTTATGAAGGAACATCACCACTGCAGTGCACTACTCATCAGGGACAAAGCCAGTAGCCAAACATAAGATAAACAGCTCAAGGAGTGTCTGCAAGGGCATGTTTAATAATATTATGCAACCAGGTATATGATATGCAGTAATAAATAAAGATACAGTCAAAAGGATTCTTGTATATCAGAAATCCGACAAGACCAAACATAATGCATGTTTTTTTTCTCTTGTCCAAGTGCTATAGTGTTGCAAAATGTCTATGGAGAGTAACAAATCTTGTTGATACGTTGTGTGATGTACTTAAATGGGGCAGTCCCTGGCAGTACTGAATATTTTGATTCTGGCCTATGGCGAAATGAAACTCCTAGAAATTGATTTCTTGAGACCCCCCCTGTCCACTGTGGTCAATATCCCCCTCAATCTGGCCTTGCCAAACCATTTAGATAATTTTTCTCTTGTTCTCTCATTCTCTCATTCTCTGTAGTACACTTCCGATTTTTCCTGCATTGTTTCAATATACCCTAACTGTTCACAATTACACCTTAATAAATGAGGAGGAAACAATCAAATTAACCCACTGGTCTCACCCCCCCCCCCCAAAGCCATTGGATTCTACATGCTCGGAGTTACATTTTAGAGCTTTTTTAAGATGGCCTGAACAAAAATCGTGGCTAAAGATATGCATGCATTCTTATTCGTCATTTTCTTCCTGCATCCTTTCTCATCTCCCTAAATGGCCAAGACTGCAGTGTAATAACTGTGGAGAAAATAATAGAATTTGGCTGATAGTCTGGAGGTTGCTCGGGCATAAAAAGTCATGGGATTCTAGATGGTATGAGGTACATTTTTCAGCTTTTTTCCCTGAGCCTTTAATTACAGTTATGGCCTGGACAAAAATCATGACTAAATGAAGAAATGAAACTTATTTTTTTTTTCTTTCAAGGAAAAAAATAACCTGTGGTCAAGACTTAATGATCAAAGTTCACAAAAAAGTAGTTTCCAATAAAGTGAGAAGATAAATGCTTGCAAAAATACATGAGTCATACCTTAGAATAGTGTCTAACTCCCTGTCAAACGAAAACAAAAACAGGTAGTTACCTTCTGTATATCCCTCTGCTGTCAGATTGGGATAAAAGTGAATGAATAAATGGCCTTTATCATATATTTCAAGCTGCTGCTGTCACACATCATACAGCTTGCCTCTTCACCCCCACTCCTAAAAAGTTCTATGTGGCTATACTAAAATTCTTATCCCTTTACTCTGTCTCCTACTGACTATTAAGGGATGACCGCGGAGCTGGATCATTGTCAAATGAGGCCCCAGGCAGGATAATAGATTGACACTCCCCCCAGAGCAGCCCCTCCTGCAGCAACCTCCTCCCCTTGCAGCAGCCCCCTCCACAGCCATTTCAGTGTTACATTACTTGGCTATTTCTCCCCAGTTACCATAAATACTGTTCAAATCTGTCAGTGTGCATATTGTTTTCTTATTTACTTCTACAATGATTACAGATATTGAAATAAAATAGGACAAACAGTGATAGCCATTTGCTAAACAAACAATGCAGTCTCAGAATGAAAACAGTCTTAGCATGAGCAATAAACCTCTCTACCATTGAAACTCACATTCATTGAAGCTCCATTAAAACTTACATTCAGACAAAATGCATCAGGCCTATGGAGAATTAAGTTTACCTTGAGGCTGTTTTCAAACCTCAGGCTCCATGGACAAAATGTTTAGGGCCATGCATACATGTATGTGTTCTTTGATTCACCTTCCTGATTGTATTAAATTATATTCCTTGTATAATACAGCACTACTTGTTAGAGTGTGTTTTAAATTTGTAGTTTTGAACATTTGTCCGGTAAGCAATGAAACAAAATGTATGACCCAATAATGACAAAACTGCTCATTTCAGAAAATTTTAAACATAAAAGGCCCCTCAAACTTCTGTCATTACATTCTGCCAGTATCAATCAAGAAGCACAATCTCTGCAGACATAAAAGTTATCCGAATAATTCCACATTAAAGAGATCTGTAAGTAATGAAGAGGTTGCTACTGGCAAACAAACTTACATTTCAGTGTTTTATCTACAAATTCAGTACCTGTTGCCCTTGAAGAATTAATTGCCCATGTTACATTAAAAAAATGGTGAGCTGGTAATACTGCAATAGGGAATGACTGACAAACGGATAAGTTCATAGTTACTAGACATCTCATACAAAGGAGGACACACTCAGGAGTGCAGAACCCCTATCCCCCCCTTAAAATGCACCAAATAGTCTGAGGTCAAAAGGGCACTGTGATATCATCACCCCATCTACATGATGTGAGAGCAGAATCCATAGTCTTCTGCACTAAAGGCAATTATGCTACTAACACTGCTTTCAGATTCTACAGCACAAACAGTGACTGCCATTTGCTAAACAAAACTATTAGTTGCACATTGAAAACAGACTTAGCATGAGCAATAGTAAATCTCTCTTCACTTGAAACTCACAATTCCATGAAAATGCATTGAAATGCATAATCCCTTGAAAGTGCACCGAAACTCATAATTCACTGAAAATGTACTGAAACTCAAACTCATAATTCTGTCAGCAGTCTGGTAGTTGGTATAGAGGAATCAGGCTATTGTCTCCACATATGCTCACAATTCCTTAAGCAGTCTGATAGTTGATGTAGAGGATTCAGGCACTGCCTCCTGTAGCCAAGTTACAGGGTCAAGCCTGATCAATTTAATAGACTAAACTGCCACCCCCCCCCAACTAGGGCATTAAATATCATATCTCCATACTTCTCAACCGCTTAGTGCAAGAGACCTGGACAAAGTCTAAAATAATGGGTGTGGGCAAAGGCCCCAAGATAAGGAAAGATTATAAAGTTGCTAGAATAACAGCATGTGCCTTAGCATGCATTTTTTGAAGGAAATAAAGTCTGAAACTCAAATATATGACATTTAGTTATTTCAGTCCTCAGTGATTTGTCAGAAAATCACACATTTTGTGAGGAATAGGTAAAAAAACTCTGGACAGTTGAGAGGTATGCATACCTCTCAACCTCTTAGTGCAAGAAATATGGACAAAGCCTAAAACAATGGTGATACAATGGCCCAAAAAATAAGGATGGATTTTAAATATTGCTCTTTTTAACTTATAAAGTAGCTAGAATAACAGGATTTGTGTTAGCATGCATTTCCTGAAGGATGAGAAGTCTGAAACTCATATATATATATATATATATATATATATATATATATATATATATATATATATATATGTCATTATTCAATTACTTCAATCCTCTATGATTTGCCAGAAAACTACAAATGTTATGAGAAACAGACCAAAATTATGAGGCTTAATCTGGACATTTCAGAGGCATGTTTAACACATGCACACACACACTCACCTACCTTCTCTCGGCTCTCTTTCACACACACACACACACACACACACACACACACACACACACACACACACACACACACCTACCTTCTCTTTGCTCTCACACACACACCTACCTTCTCTCTGCCCTCTGTCACACTCACACACATACCTACCTTCACTCTGGTCTCTCTCACACAGACAGATACACACACACACACACACACACACACACACACACACACACACACACACACACACACACACCTACCTTCTCTTTGCTCTCACACACACACCTACCTTCTCTCTGCCCTCTGTCACACTCACACACATACCTACCTTCACTCTGGTCTCTCTCACACAGACAGATACACACACACACACACACACACACACACACACACACACACACACACACACACACACCTACCTTCTCTCCTCTCTCTTTCACACACATACACGCACACACATACACCTACTGTACCTTCTCTCCTCACACACACACACACACACACGTGCACACACACATGCACTGACCTTTTCTATAAATGGAACAGGTAGTTTAAATTCAGTGTGTGATTGTGGAATGGGTTTACATCCGCTTTGGCGTGCATGCAATCGACAAACACATGTTCTTTCTTAAAGGAGAAGACGCCGTCACCATAGTGTTAAGAAGTTTTGGGAGTTTTTTTGTTTTGTTTTTTTTTATGTTGCAGCTTCCTGGTCAGAGAGGGCCCCCGTAGCCATAGAGCCATAGGCGACTCCTTATGTTGCTTAGTGCTGGATCTGGCTTTGGGTGACCTATGTCTAGCCTACAATGTAGGTCACAAATCCAGCCCTGATGGTGCTGCTCCACATCTGCAAGTCAAACAGCATGAGGGTCAGCGATCTAGGGATGTAAAAATAGAGACTTAAACAAAACATGCTGGAGAGACAGATGTGTCTCAGAGATTGCCCCTTCTTTTGAACAAGCTTACCATTCACATTAAGCAGAGACCTTCCCTGGCCCTTTTCAAATGCAGTTTGGATCAATGGATGGGGAATCACAAATTCATATCTGGGGTAGTGTGTATGCCCCTTGTGGACATGGGGAATCTGTAAGATGCTCAATGCACAGGCACAAATCCATGCCATCCTCTTGTCCCTATGGGCCATATATTGGGTAAAATTGTGTTATGTTGGCTAGCCTTGCAAGGGTTCTTAAGCCACTAGCCTAGTAATCTCCAGTGAACCTATGAACCTATAAAAGACAGCTACCAGCTATGTATAGCTAACTATTAACCAAAATATATTGCACATACCTACCTTCTCTCTGCTCTCTGTCACACTCACACACATACCTACCTTCACTCTGGTCTCTCTCACACAGACACATACACACATACACACACACACACACACACACACACACACACACACACACACACACGCAAGCACACACAAATTCACAGAGTCACACAAGTCAAATGTTTGATGTTTGTTGAAAATATGATGAGCACACAGAAAATGTATTAATAATTTTTATTTACTTGGTCACTGCAAACATTTTATTTATTTTTATTTTATTTTACATTTGTTGACCGGGCTAGTATAACTGGATACATGTCCATTTTCAGTAAAGGCCTGGGGAGATAAGCTCCATGAAAACAAAAACAAAAACATCTCATATACAAAAACAAAATCTCATATACAAAAGTTCATATGTACAATGCATGTTGCAGGTACAGTACATTTATAACATAGTGCAAAAGAAATGCAGGTACAATACAAAAAAATGCAGTTTAATACACAATATAAAAAAGAAGGTAGGTTATAATATAATATAATTATGTTAGCAAAAAAAAAAGTTGTCACAATAATAAGTTTCCAGAAGATGCAAGTAACAGTATATAGTAGGACAAGGTTATGTTGTAATTTAAGGAAAATAGAACCTGATTAATGAGAAGAAGAGGGTAGGCAGAAGCGAGATTAGAGAGCTAATTGCTTAGTCAGGCTTAGTATAGGGGCACAACCAGTGTGTTCTGAGGAAGAATTTTAGTTTGCTTATGAAAAGTGATATGGAGGGAAGTGAGGAAAGTTCACTGGGAAGTAGGTTCCAGGATTTTCCAACAGTATTAAAGAAAAGAGAGTCCCCAGCTCTGTTGTTTGATTTTGAAATTTCTACATGATGTTTATGTGATGATCGTAAGGTCTTCAGATTGGTATAGGGGATGATGAGGGTAGATAGTACAGGAGTATTGGTAGGTTGGTAAAGGGTCTTATAGGCAATAGTCAGTTGGTGGAATTTAAGCTGATTTTGCAGTTCAGGCCATCCTAGCTGCTTTAGATTATAACAGTGGTGGGTTCTGAATGGGTTTCCTGTAGCAAATCTGGCTATGTTATTGTAGGAATTTTCCATTTTATCGAGGTTGTTTTCAGATAGATTTATATATCGGTGAGGCACAGAGGAGAATAGAGATTAGATGAGTGTGATTAATAGTTATTCTAGCTGAAGGAGAAAGAAAGGTTTGATCCTGTAGCGAGAGACTAGTTTTCTGTTAACAGTTTTTAGAGTATTATTGATATGGGTGTCGAAACTGAGGTTGTTGTCTATGGTGATACCTAGTAGTTTGGTTGCAGGTTCTGGGGATATAAGAGTACCATTATTGGATGTTACTTTGAAATCTATTGGGGAGGACTTACGAGTAGGAGTAAAAAGGAGGAGTTTAGTTTTTTGGGGGTTCAGGAGGAGACAGCACTTTGTAAACCATTGTTGAACTGTGTTAAACACCTTTTGGGTAAGGGAGTGAAGCTCCGATTTGGATGTGGATGAGCATATAAGAGTGGAATCGTCTGCGTATTGGATGCATGTAGCTTGGGGAATTGCTAGTTGAAGGTCATTGATAACTATATAAAAAAGTAGGGGCCTAATATCGACCCTTGAGGGACACCAAGGTTAACAGGCAAGTGGGTAGATAGAATAAAGTACAGCCTGTTGTCTGTTATCTAAGTAGGACATGAACCATTTTATAGCAAGTTCATCTAGTGGCAGGGATTTAAGGATATTTATAAGTATCTGGTGATTTACCATACCAAATGCCTTGGACAGATCAATAAACAAAGCAGAGGAAAGCATATAGTGGTTACGTTTTTTGTTAATACAGTTAGTAAAGGATAGGAGGGCAGTAGTAGTGCTGTGGGAAGGTCTGAAACCATGTTGACAGCTGGATAGTAAATTATTTTGGATTAGGTGGTCTAGCATTTGCCTGTGGATACATTTTTCCATGATCTTTGCCTAAGGAGAAAGTAGGGCTATGGGACGGTAGTTGGAGAATTCAGTAGTGCTACTGCCTTTATGTAGGAGATAATATGGGAGACTTTCCGGATACTAGGGATGTGCCCTTCACTGATGGTTCTATTGATCAGGATGGAAATGGGATAGGCGATGGATTTGGTTGCTTTTTGTAGATGTTCAGCGGGTATTTGGTCTGCTGAAGGAGAGGATGGTTTCAGTTTGTGGATAAGGGTAAGGATATATGTTGTTGGGACTGGTTGGAAGAGAAATGGAGGGGGTTGGGTAGAGTTAGAGTTAGATATAGGAAAGCTATGAGGTGATAACTGACTGGCAAGTGTTTGAATGGCTTCATTGAAAAGGTATTAAAGGCATTGGCAGTATGCTTGGGATATTCCAGGTCTGTGCCTTGTGGGTTTGGTGTGATAGATTGACCTGGGTGTAGTAGTTGGTCAATACTTGCCCAGAACTTTTGTGGTTTGTTAATGTGAGTCTGCTGGAACTGTAGGTAGTAGTTTCTTTTGTCAGAGAGTATAGCTTTTTTTAGTGTAATTTCTCAGCTGTCTAAAGTTTTGTTGGTCTACTGAGTTTTTAGTCATTTGCCATTTATTCCAGCATTTATTTCTGAGATGGATTTTTTTGCTTGGTTTCTTTTGAAAGCCATGCGGCAGATTTAGTTCTAATTCTGATAGAACGGGTTAGAACATGGTGGTCAAGTATGGCTAGAAAGTTAGAATTAAAGTATTTAACAGCTTTCTCCACTGGGAGGTATTTTAAGGGAGACCAGTTACTTGCTTTTAGTTCGCTTTGGAAGAGATCGGGGTTAACATTTTTCTTGGTTGTAATTGTCCTACAAATGGTTGGAACAGGTAAATTGGTCTTACGCCTAATGATGTAGGTGAGTGAGTGGTCACTCACATCATCAGGGATGGTTCCAGCTTCATAAGTCTGGGGATGATTATTTATGAGAATCCAATCTAAGGTACTTTCTTTCTTATGTAATTGAAATTAATTTGAAAATGTTATAAAACTGAAAAGTACTTACTGGGTGGCAAGCAAAAGTACACATTAAGATGTATTACCCATTGTGTAGCACCATAATTACTATTTGCATTAACTGCCAACAACAAGTAAAACTAGATTATACTCAAATGTAATGTTATATCCACGTTTGCGACAGCTACTGAAATTCATTCATTCATTCATTCATTTGTTCATTCATTCTTTCTGTCGTTGTCTTTATAACTCAAGCAGAATCATCTTAAAAATAAATGCGTTATATTAAAAGCTACTACAATTACATTTTCCATGTGCTGATTAATTAATAAGTGCTGCTCATTCTTTCTCTTTCTTTTTCAAGTTTAGAACTGATCTTTCACTGCTGTGCCTATATTGTGGATTTTAGCCGCAGTCTCTTTTACCGTTGTGGTAGAACTGGAAGATCTGGTTAAAGTTACACATTGCTTGCATATACAGTGTTAGTGGCACAAGTATCCTCTAGTTTCTCTCCTACAGGCAAATTAGTATCATTGTTAAATGAACTTTCCCTAATGAATACCAATTAAATAATGTACTTATTTGATGTTAAAGTCACACAGTCAGTCTGAAGTAGTAAGGGAAAGGCGCTGACATGAGATACAACTAAAGCCCACTTTAGCATTTCAGTGAGGATGTTGGCTGACACTGCAAACAGACCCAGGCATTTTACAGATGAGGACACTACAGATGGAGTGTGTCTCAAGGAATTTTTCTTTTCAACACAGACATTCAACAACAATAACAATAACAACAAAATATGCAGTAGCTCTAAATGCACTGTGCACTCCATAGCTAGAACAACTACTGTCACTCTGTCACTGCAATACAGTTATTGGGTTAAAAGTCTTTAATTTAGGTTAAATAACTTCTTTATTTCTTTTTCTAACTTTCATTTATGACATGTGGCATGCCACTTACACATGTGAGCACAACTTGCCATTATTAGAATTCAAACACCATAAATCCGTGAAACAGATCATCTTTACCTTGTAGTTTTTTACTTCGTTACTGTTGTCTTTGATGACCCTCCTTTCCGACATATCACTGTATGTACTCCAGGCTTTACACAACCTTGAGTGCCCAATTTAACAAATGTTCAACTGTCTTAGTTTGTAACACTGTGTGGCAATGAGGAAATTGTACTGAGCACATTCCAGTCATGCCCATTGTATATGAAGTTTATTACTAGACACATCATTATTGTAACACACATCATTCATTAATGTGGCAGTCCTCACCCTTAGTGTCATGTTTGTATGGTAACTTTGTTATTCTGAGACCTGCCCTCTTTCCCTATATTTTATTAAGCTCCTTATCGCTTTTAACCTTTTCCTCTTAATTTGTCTGCAGGTTCAATGCAAACTCATTTAAAATGTCATTCCTGTTTATTACAGCCCTAATTGCAATGCATTCAGACTGAGTATTACAAAGTTACTTGGAATGACACCATAAACTCAAGGAATGACCAGCACTCCCTCAGCTCCATCACACCGCTTATGACCCGAGTACAGCTATACTTCTGATTGTGGGTCATTTAATTGGAAATACTGCACAACTGTGTGATAATGCACAATAACTCTTAAAATCAACTCACTAAAGTTTTGCAAGCTTTAAGCGAAGCTTCCCTGTAAACTGGTTCGGTAGCAGGGAGTAAATAACAAAAATAGTTTTAAATATGAACGCTATTTGAGTTTAGCTGTTCCAAAATAATTATTGCCAGTTTTTACAGAATATTAAAAAATACATTTGCCTTACTTGAGATCAAATCGAAGTCTGACAAAACATTTTCTTGTTTTACTTTGTAGCTCATGCTTATTTTAGTTTTTCATAATCACGCAGACCACGAATAAGGAGTTCCTTTCCTTGAGTATCATTTGATGGTATATGTATCTGATTTATACAACAGTTTGCATATCAGCACTCAGTTTTATATGCTATATTCAGGATTATACTACTTTTGTACTATTGAAATATTCCATACACTATGCCAGACTGCTCTTAGAAAATGACACACAAGCTAGATAACGCTCTCTGGTTTCAAAGTTTATGTACTTAAATTATATGTACATATATATATATATATATATATATATATATATATATATATATATATATGTGTGTGTGTGTGTGTGTGTGTCTGTGTGTGTATCAATATTTCGTGAAGTCAGCATACTAAAGGCAAAGTATATGAATCATTAGTCTGGACTTGATGCCATATGTGGAACTTTGACTAATCATTGTCTGTCAGGAGTCCCTGTATATTGCCTTAGTGTTTTACATAATTTATAATTATTTTTCTACAGCTAGAATGATAACATGAGCCTTGCTGTGACAGTAGTTTGGGAGATAAACACATTCATTTGGCTTTCTGATATATGTAATGCAAAAATACTTACCAGAAAGTTCTTGAGTTGACAAATCATAGAGAAGGGGGAACACAAGTTGTATTACTGCCTGAACTTCATACATTCACAAGCATCGCCTTTCCTCTTTGAGCTACTAAGCAAGAATCCTGAATGAGATGGTTAGTTATGAACAAAAACATTGTGATGAAACATTTGGAATTCATATACTTAATCAAGTGAAATCCTGTTGATTGTATCACAGGATACACTAATAGCATCCCTACCTTCATTGTGTTGCTTGTAAACAGATATATAACAAAAAGAATGCAAAATAGATCATGGAAAGGATGGTACAATTCACCATCAAGACTGATTATGAAAATGAACAAATCTGTGAATGTAACCCTGGGGATTGTGTTGGTATCTGTTGGCTAGCAGAGTAAGTAGCAGTCATTTTAAGGTATGCTATGCGAACTATGAAGAAGTTGTGTACTGACTGAGGTAATGTAGGGTTCAGTAGTGGAATCTACCTCATTTATAGGTTCATAGGTAAGTACTAGGCTAACTACACTTGTAGGCCATTTTATACCTATCCAGTTTTCCTTTGTGAGAATCAAATCCTGTATCTCTTGTCCCTGAGGTAACCAGCTTAACCATTATGCCAACCCTGAACTGTTTTGCTAAATAATATTGCACATAGGCTGTAAGGAAAAGTAAGACTCTGCAAATGATATAAAAAATCTACAACGTGGTAAGGCACAAATGGGATATAATTGATGAAAATTAAGTTTGCAGACTGAAAGCATGATTGAATACCTGAAAACTTTAATTTAATGAGAAAAATGTAAAGCCTTGTTTAACGGTACAAAAAACAGTGAGATGAAGAGGCATTGAGAAAAATAATGGAAAGTGCCTTTCAGCTCCTCGTACCTGAATCTTACATTTTCAGAAGGCGGTCATGGGAACTCAAATGATGGTGGTAGACATAGAAAGAGGACCTGGGAGCTGACAATATATTATTTCATTGTAGAAACTGTCAAGGAAATCCCAGAAGATATAATATGTGTGATCTAGAGATCTAGACTTCAGAAGGCCCAGATAAGTTGGAGACCGTTAGCGAAGGGCAACTAAATGCATAGTCTATATCTGAAATTATACAAAGAAAAATCCAAGGAGTTTAATGTGTTTGCAATCAAGACAAATGAGAAAAGGGTTTGTGAGAAACTATTACCTTATTTAACAAGTCCATGAAAAATATATATTTCAAAATACAAGAAGTACATTTGCAAGTGCAGAAACTTTGAATGAAGATAAAGGGAGGATGGTATGGGCAATATAAAGCAGTAATGTTTCACATGAAGAGCTTTAGAATCATGAATCACTCACATGGAAAAGAAAGATGGATCAAACCCATCACTGTGGTACAGAGGGATGAAGACCTGATGCAGTCAGGATGACCTTTATTTGACTAAGAAAATGGGTGCTACCAGAGCTGGGTAGGGAGGATTGAAATGAGTGGACAATGCTGGCTTGGCCTTCATAGAAAGAAGGAAACAGCATGACTCACTGCATATATGACAGCTGCAGGAATATTGTGATCTGTAGTGAGGGTAGGGAACAGGTGGAGGAGACCCTGGAGAGATGGAGATATGCTCTAGAGAGAAGAAGAATGAAGGTCAGCAGTACTAAGACAGAATATATGTGTGTGTGAGTGTGAGGGAGGATGGAGGAATGGTGAGGATGCAGGGAGTAGAGGTGGTGAAGGTTGTTGAGTTTAAGTACTTGGGATCAACAGTTCAGAGTAATGGTGAGTGTGGAAGAGAGGTGAAGAAGAGAGTACAGACAGGATGGAGTGGGTGGAGAAGAGTGTCAGGAGTGATTTGTGACAGACGAGTACCAGTAAGAGTGAAAGGGAAGGTCTACAAGAGGGTAGAGAGACCAGCTATGTTATATGAGTTGGAGACAGTGGCACTGACAAAAAGGCAGGAGTCAGAGCTTGACATGGCAGAGTTGAAGATGTTAAGATTTGCACTGGGTGTGACGAGGATGGACAGGATTAGGAATAAATATATTACAGGGTCAGCCCAGGTTGGAAGGTTTGGAGACAAAGCCAGAGAGGCAAGATTACATTGGTTTGGACATGCGCTGAGGAGGGATGCAGAGCATATTGGGAAAAAGATGCTAAGGATGAAGCTGCCAGGTAACAGGAAAAGAGGGAGGCCTAAGATAAGGTTTATGGATGTGGTGAGAGAGGACATGCAGGTGGTTGGTGTGACAGAGCAAGATGCAGGGAACAGGAAGAAATGGAAACAGTTGATCTGCTGTGGCAACCCCTAATGAGAGCAGCCAAAAGAAGAAGAAGAAGGAATACAGGAGTATCACTGGCAGCATGAAAGTTCTGGTCTGCCCATACTGCAACTAATGCGCAGCTTGCTTGGGAAGTTGTGCATGCATTACCCAAAACAGCTATAGCAGAATTTGTAGGCTGCCAAGTGGTGTGGATATTAATGTCATCCTGCAAGAAAATGAATTGGCCAGAATGTTCTTACCCCAAAGGAGGAATGAAGGGGTCATTTCGGTGCAGGAAGGGGAGGTATTTGTCTGATCCTATGGACACACAAAACAAAGGATTAAATCTAGTGAGAGAATTCAAGAAAGCATGAGTCAAGTGAAAGACAGTTTTAGTGAGGGACGATAGAATATAGGCCGTGGTAGACTAAGTAACAATCAATGCCTGAATACAAATTGTGTTGTATTCAGTTTCAAGTGCTGCAGTTAGGCCATGAAGGTGATGACAAAGTGACCAATAAAAACCACAAGAGGGCACATAATAAAATGACTTACACTCAAGCTTTCATTATTGCTATTTTACTTTAGCACTGTGACCGCAGAAATCCATTTTATATTTTGCAATTCCTGTTTGGTAGATTGTGTAGAGTAACACATACACATAAATTAGCATATTGTGCCCTTTCAGTCTATCATACTGAATCCCACAGTCAAGAGTTTCTGTTAACATTGTTGACTTATTTCTTTCTCTCTCTCTCTGTCTCAGAAACTAGTGTCTGAATTCCATAGCCCCTGAAAACGAAAGCATGAAATTACCCACATTTAACCTGTAATTAAGCAACGTACCTTCATCATACACTAATTTGTAAAATTCAGAATGTACTATTACACTTGGCATGTGCATAACACAAACTCCTGTTCTTTTAGTGGGTTCTTTACAACAGAATTGCATTAGGTTCATATTGATATTGTTGATATATTGTAGTTCAGTGCTCCTCACCTCTTTATGCAAAATGTAGCTTTCCCACCTTCCTTTTCCAAAATGTGGAACACTGCCTCTCATAATGTGAAAAATGTGGAACACTCATTAATAACTTCAACTAGGTAATTCACAGGATGGTTAAAATTTGTTCACTACTCTATCAAAAGTTATCTTGATGAGTTAACATGATTCAATATTATTTAGCTTGGATATATATTAAAATTTCTTAGCAGTGATAGTGTGATCGACCCTTTCAATATGTAACAGTGTGGAACCTGGAATTTCTAAGACTAGAAATAGGTATGTTCCTCCTAACGAGGTACAGTTCAGCTGTACACTGCAAAGACAATGACAGTCTTACATCAAACGTTCTCATTAGATCTGCTTATCGTCCTTCTTCTTCTCATAGATTCTTAAAGTTGTGTTATTAGATTATTGTCCTTGCTTTCTTTCCGTACACATTATCAACATGGTATATATGTGCAACTGAAGCTGCCGGAACTTCATGATTCAGACAATTCACAGTTTTGCTGGTTTATGTATTTTTAAAGTAGTCTGCTTTTTATGTGTTTACTAATAGGAAGGACTGTTGGAGGTTATTCGACATTTGCTGTGTATATATACAAGCAAAGATTGCCAACAGGAATCAATTTTTCTTTTTTGCATCAGTTTCTCATTAAATAGTTAACCTTAGCTCATACATTTCAATATTTTGTTGTCTGTTGCACATACGATGTTTTGCACATGGATGCATTGAAAGTGATCTTCAATTTTGATTTGTTCACAGTCAGGTGTTCAAGGGTTATAAGAAGGGTTAGAAGCTTTATCATGGTGAAACCCAGCTGCTGATTGGCTGAGTAATCCATGGTGTAATTAGGATTACACAAAGATAAGCTAGTCTGAAACTGAATTGGTTTCTAGTATTAGTAATGTTAGTAGGTAATAGCATAACAGAATGTAGATTTACCACAGGGAAAAAAAAAACAATAAAACTGTTGCTAGAAATTAGGCATTGTACTATAACAATAAATTATACCAGTGTTGCATATTCTTGTAATAATATTACTCCAAGAGGGTTAAAATATTTTGTTTGACCTGATGTTGTCCAGCCCAACAATTAATGATATTAAAGAAAAACACACAGTCTGTAACATCTTATTTTACTCACAGCTTATCATAAAGACCATTTTGTTATGTGCCACCATCAATAATGATGTATCTAAAACTTAAGACCCTCCTTGTTGGGTCTTGTTGTTGGGTTTATACTTTAGATCAATCATCCAATGCCATTTTTCCCAGATGTTTGTACACCTGATGAATAAATGATATTTCATAACAATGTACACTGATGTTATGCACTGAATACATTTTTCTGCTAATTTCATTTTTTCCACTTGTAGTATTCTGATCTTAGCCCTTGGTATGTTTAGCAAAAGTTTCTATTCCACCATAGTGACTATTCCCATGGACTTACTACCATTTGTTCTCTATTAGAGCTCATACTAGAGAATAATTTATTTATTTTTGATGTTGACTTTTTAAAAAAAAAAAACAAGGGGCTGCCATGGGAACAGTCTGCACTAAAAGCTTTGCAAACATGGTCATAGTGCAGTGGGAGGAAGAGTTCGTACTATCTGTTAAAGATTTGAACCACATCTTAAATATTATGCTCGATTTGTGGATGACATCTGTTTACAATGGGATAGTATCATTGAAAAGCTTCTTACTTTTGTGCAGTATCTAGAAGATAGCACCTCTTTTTTGAAGTTTACTTTGCATCACTCACATGAGACCATTGATTTTCTTGATGTCAGCATCTTTAAAAATGCTGATGGTACTTTAGATACTGCCCTATATAGAAAATCTTGTTGGAAGATTGGACACTTACATCAAAGCAGTATGCATCCAGATCATATTTATTCTAATATTGTAAAAGGAAAATCATTAAAGATGTCCAGACTTCATTCAAATGACTCTATTTTTGAGCAAGCACTTGATGACTTTCACAATAATTTTATTGATAGAGAATATTCTGCCTCTGAAATTGATAAATCTATTACTGTCAATGTTGCTGAAAGGAGAAGTATAGCTTGCCTTTTCTTCTCCTGTAATATGAAACCTTGTAGACCTTTATTGGAACAGTAGTAAAGGAGTTAAGATCACACAAACATATTCTAGCTCCATTAGTATTGTGCGCAATATTGTCAGAAAAAAATAGACTGTTCTTATGATCTATGCTAAAATTAAGGAAATAATTGGAAGTAAACCTAGCTACATCTTCAGGAATAGCCTTGCTTTAAAAAGACTATTTATGTTATGGGATGGCTGACAAGAATAATTGTAACCTCTTGAAATCTAATAGACTGGGTACTTATCCCTGTCATTCTTGTAAGGCAAGCATTTCAATTTCTTTAAAGAATTCTTTCATTCATCCAGTTACTAAAAAAGTAATTAAACTTGAGGTTATGTGCTGATTGCAAAACCTCTATTTTGCTTTATTTAGCTGTGTGCAATCATTGCTCTAGTTTTTATGTGGGAAAAACTAACCATCCCTTTAAGGAATGGGTTTTGGAAAATGTAAGTGATAATTAGGAATCATTCAGCTACCAGTCCACTTGTACAATATGTTTCTGTTTCTAATGATCATAATTTTCATTTTTTGGTTTTACAATTAGTTTATGATGATATTAGAAGAGGGAACATGGTTAATAAAGTGGAACAGGCAGAATTGAAATGGATCATTGCTCTCCTGCCACATAGGGAACGGGGATGTAATGGTAATGTCCCTTTAAAACTGGCTTTACTATCTCAGAGACTGGTTCGTTGGGTTATTTATTTTACTTTCTCAGTGGACTATTTCTTTTTGAGTTTATATTGGTGCTAATATTTAAGTGATGATTGTTGGGTCCCCTTCAGTAGATCGAACATATAACAAGTTCGAATCTCATATGGCCGAGACCATATGTTCTAACTTGTAAGTGTTCGATCAGACTGAATGGTGATCTCCGTACAGTGTGAAATGAGAAGATTTTCCTTTTCTGCAATGTAGTGTGATCTTGGAGTTGGTATATTTAAGTAAGTGGGGTATGGGGGGTGCAGCGGGACATAGCCCCCTGCTACAGACATTTAATTTTGTTTTTTTGTTGTTTTTTTTTTCTTTTTTTACTTCAGTGTTCAAACTATTGCAAGTTTGAACATATGGTCTCGGCCATATGTGGTTTGAACTTGTAATATGTTTGATCTACTGAAGTAGATCTGATGATTGTTATATTGTTTTTATTTTTCTTTATGGTCTGAAGAAGCAGCATAGTCCGTGAAAATGCTTACCAAATAAAACTTCTTGATTTTATTCTGTTGTGCTGGTTGGTGTGATATAGGGAATATTGCTAGCCCAGCTATCTGGAATTTTGTAAATAATTCTATGCTATTTGTGAGTATTGATATGATTTATACAGAACTGTATGTTATGTACTGAGCTAAAATGTATCCTCTGTGTACCCTGCTGGAACATAGAAGGTTAACCTGCAAAACTTAAGAATAGTTGAGGTTAAGTTACTTTATAGCTGGGTCATAAACAAAAGATGTTATCTCTCAGTTTCAGTTCAGTAGCAGACACAATATCTAGAGCTAGACATTTTTTGTATTGTCTTGAAAGAGAAGTAATTACTAGGTTTAAAATGTAAAAGTGTTTTATTGCTTTATGACTGCCTAGCAGCTGCAAAGATCTGAGAGAGATATATTTTCCACACAGATATGCTAAATTCTGTTAGTTTTTGTTTTAGCATGGGAACTGAAGTCAGGTGACAAAAAGTGATTTCATCCAAGCTAACCCAGCAGTAATATTTGATTTAATTTAAGAACTCTCTCAGAGAGAATATCCACTCATCAGCACTACATCTGCACTTGCCTTGCAGTAGGTAAGTTTCTAGGGGATAGTAACTCTTTTTAGATATAGTTCAGAGTATAGTAAAGATTAGTTGAGATGTTTTCTGTATTTATTTGAGACTGCTCTGCATTGTTGTTTTAAATATTTCCTGTGATTTTGAACTCTGAAGTTACTATGTTGATTTACTGAGTATTGTCTTGATTTTGTATTATTTATTATTAAATATATTTAAACCTATATTTGTGGCTGATATTTGTGAGACATATTTAATCTCTTAGGGTACTTGCATATCTATTTGGTGACACTGTACAGGCCACTTCTATAGCCTTGCCTGGTCAGACTACAATTTGGATTAATAGTAACATTACACAGTAGGATTGGACACCATTTGTAAGGGCCTTATAGTAGCTGATAAGGGTGGCTGGTAGCAGCTGGAACTATCTTATAGTCTGGGCAAAAGGGGGCATAGCTAGTAAACCTGTGCCAGCTTTTCCCAGGTGTGTGTGTATGTGTGTGTGTATGTGTTTGTATATCAATCAAATCTCAAAGTGTGTGTGTGTGTGTGTGTGTGTGTGTGTGTGTGTGTGTGTGTGTGTGTGTGTGTGTGTGTGTGTGTGTATGTGTGTGTGTCAGGGAGACGAAGCACTGCTTGGAGACAGAAGGTGTTGGAGGTCTTAGCTTGGCCACTTGACTGAGATCTTAGCCCTATAGCTGTGACAGTGGGGAGTTTCATTGGGCATCTGGAGAAAGAGGGAAAAACCAGCCCCAGACTGACTGTGATCTCTGTGTGCTCTTAAGGGAAATTGCACTTTACTGTGTGCATACTTGTCATCCTCCTAGCGTGTACATCCCATAGCTGTTGTCAGTGGTGAGGATTGAGGCTCCTTGATTACTGGGACAGTGCAGGGGCAGCACAGTTGGAACTTTTGCATGCACGTTTAGTATTCCTTTGGCATTGCTGAAAGCTGTCTGCATCCTACAAATGGAAGAAAGCTTCTAATGTGAACATTGGGAGGCTCTGCATCATCACCTGATAGGTCAGATTTTCTATACTTGAAGCTTCAGTAAAGCCTCAGATAAGCTTTTAGCAGCATTGAAAGCTATGCAGGGATAGCAATGTCTACCAATTAGTGGGGCCTAACTCTGTTCTGGTCTTCCTTTTATGAGAGAGGTGCATCCTTGGGTACAACCCTGGGTGCTTCTTCTGTATTTCCTCTGACTAACTGGCTTGAAATTATATAAGTCCATCCTGAACCCAGAGACCAGCCTCTTGACTTACCTAGTCAAACATCAGCAATACCTATGGCTGAGGTTTCATTTCTAAGGACTATTACCCTCCACAGCTAAAGCAGTATGGTCAATCCTGATTGACAAAGAGTCACTGGTTGAGGGCAATTTCTGGCCAGTAATCCAGGTGCAAGAGATCAGGATTTGTTTGACTCATGAGCAGAGATAAAGTCATTGATATGGATTTTACCCTTAGTGACCTTGCTTTGAGGCCAAAATGAAGCCCAAGAAAGGTGCCTGTTCCTCACTTCTTACCTTTTGATAGCAGCCTCCCTCCTTGTTGAAGGTCCATTGCTACCTGTGGAGGAAGAAGAAGCCCACTGGAGGACCAGGAACAAGGTCAAGTATACCCTACTCTCCCCACTCTTCCTTCTGGGGCTAAGGCTCTTGTTTGAGTTGGGGGGGGTTAGCTCTCCTGACAGCCATCCATTATGGATTAGAAGGAATGTGGTTACACTGACTTAAGCATTCCTTTTCTTACTGGGTTCTTGCCCTTCTCTTTCTCCACCATAGGTTCCTTACTATGGCAAAGAGGTGCAGGCAAGCTCAAGCTTAACTGCTGTGTCATGGTGGTGGCTTGTCCACGTCCTGGAGGCAGAAGGATCCTCCATTTGCTCTTCAATTTTGGCTGCGGCAGCACCTGTATCCAGTAGTTTACTTTGCATCCTTTTCCCACTGAAAGGGCCTTCAGCTCCCTTTCTTTCTATTAATATGGGCTGTGAAAGTAGGTATTACAGTGGCATGTCACTTCTTTTTTCAGTACTCTTCACTGTGGTTTCTTTATGTATGTGGTTATAACTGTCAGCAGTAGTGGGGTTTGGTTTTGGGAGTCCCCATTCTTCAAGGCCTCTTCAGGTGTTGGCTAGAGCACCTGAAGCCTAGCAGCAGTGTAATATATCTCCACTCCCATTTAAGTTGTCAACTAGCAGGTTGTCCTGCCACAGAATCCTGTGGGATTCCAATGGAGAACCCTAACTCTCAAGCTGCATTCCAGTGGACAGCTATGTTGGATTGTAGGTGTTCTTTTGACCTCCTCCCAAGGGGGCTGCAGCTTGTAGATTTTGAATTTGTGCTTAATTTGCTGGTTGCTGTTTTCCTTATAGACAGCATAGTTGCCTAGGTCTGGGTACTTAGGTATCGGCACAGGATACGCCCAATTTAGGCCTGACTACTTTCCCTAAATGTAACTAATGTTCCCTTTCCGTGTGGTGCCAAGTTGAGTCTCTGCCCCTGGTTTGGCTGTGGTCTTGAGGAATCCTGGGCAGCCCCTGCATGTGTTTTAGACCACCTGATGCATCTCTCTCTGAGGTCTTGGACTGATAGGCTATAACCAAAAACCTTGTCTGATCATCCCTTCTACATCCATCCAATCAATCCTGGCAGATGGGTGATGTTAGGAGGTGGGGCTCTTCATCTAGAATCACATTACATTTCTTTGACCAGAAAGCAGGTTTCCTTACCTTTCTGTCCTTGGGTCAAGGTTCTCAGGCTCAGCACATCATACTGCTTTTGATCTATTGCTATGCTTGTTGATTTGTACACTTTTGGTTCTCTTAACCATGATATTCTCAAATAGATTTGCTTGCTCTTCAGACATTTCTCATGGCTTTACATAGCCAAGTTAGTATATTAATGTAATATTTGTGTCAGATAGTCCCCTTCACTTCTCCTTTTCTGATTGACAGTGCTGAGTAATTTTCAGTTTATCTTCTAAATCAGTATATGTAAAATTACAGGTCCTTGCTACAGACCCAAGTCTTGTCTAATAGCTGTCTAATATTTTATTTTATTTATTTATTTATTTTGTGGCCTTGCTAAACCTAAATAATACTGAAGTACTCTGTTAACATTTATTGTACTGCTGTGTAAGAATCCTCAGTCAGTTTTTAATAGTACTTGGTATGTTGACACCAATCATATGGAGAAAAAGAGCTTTAAGTCTGTAGTCAGTAAAGTTCTAGTGACATACTCTCTGAATTTAGTTACTGAGTAATCCACTGCAGACCCAGGTGCAGACTTTCTAAGTTTGCGAATTTGTAGTGATTTTCTTCCTTTTCGTACAGTTAACCTGTCTCTAACACTATTTCCTCTTCACTTTCAGTTGTACTGCTTGCTACTTTTGGGTCTTTTCAGGGACTATGGCTACTTTCTTATAGAAAGTCTGAGCTTTTGCACTTACATGTTTGACCATACCTGTTGAGCACTAAAATCATTGTGATAACTTCTCCCATATAGTATATCTATCATCTCCCAACAAAGCAAACTTTTTGACTTTAAAAAATCAGTTAGGTCTAATCTTGACAATTTTTTTGTATATTTGATAACTATTTTCCTGGGGATTCATTAAAAAAAAAAAAAACACCACTTGGTTTAAGGGGTATGGTAAAAAAAAAACACTGTTTCTGCAATGTGATACCGTGCAGTTCAGAGATGCATTAACTACAATGAAGAAGTAACTCAATATCAACTAATCTACATGTCTCTAAATTGCCGTTGACTACCACAAGTTCAGATCAGCATTTCCTGTAGTAGTTATCAGTGGCTGTGGCCACATAATGTTAACACAGGCATCTCCCTGATTCTTTCTCTTACACACACACACACACACACACACACACACACTCACCATGTACCCCATGACTCCCTGTTGTCAGAACATCCCCAGTGTCTTATTTTTCCTAATAAATCATGGATTATTTCGGTTAGTCAGTCATGAATGTCAGGCATTAGAGTTTCACACATCAGTAACTCCAGGGAAAATGCAAAACATGTTAATACTAGCTGCTTTCTAAGTTTGGGGATGGTTTACTATAATGGTTAAGTTGTTCACATCATAAATACAATGTACAGCTTTTACTTCTAATCTAGAGTTATTGGCTAGGCTTAAAATAGCCTTTCAGGGATGTTATCCTAGTATTCACCTATGAACCTATAGGATGCATAATTTAAATTTGACCCTGATTTTTTTCTTGTCTTATGCTGCTAAGTTGAGAGGTTTGCCTACCGTTCCCTATCCTCCTCTTCATACGTCATAGTATGTTTCAATCATGCAATAATGCCCAAGATCCTCAAAGTATGTATAAAAAAACCCTGATGCACAAACTAATCAATGGGTTAGTGCTGAGGTTTACTGTTGCAGGGATGCAGGGCTTGAATCATTTAACTCTCCACCCCCTCCCTCTGTCTAGCTGCCTTTTTTCTTTTTTTTTTTTGTTAACTTTTTAAGTTATTCTTAATGCCTTGTGACTAACATCCTCTGTAGAAGGTGAGAGATTACAGGGTTGGAATCTCTTTTATTGTTTATTGTCTTAAAAGCACATTACTTAATATCATTCCTGCTGTCTATTGGCTCCCCATACCATTTTTTATTTAACTGTTTTTAAGACGTGATATATAGAATATTCCTGGTGTCTGTTGCTTCTTCCCATCCTCATTACATACAAGTTTTATTACATCATGAGGCATTATCCTTGGTGTGTAGTAGTCCACCATTGACCTACGTGGTTGAAATATTCCCTTCTGGACAGTATTTCCCTACAACCCACATAGATGAATTAAGCCCTTGTTGCTAGTGTTTCCCCAAACTACATATCTGAAATAATTTCTGGTAGCTAGTGTGTCCCCCAGCCCAAAGTTACAGGCTTTGCTCATTAGTTTTGTGGTGTGTGGAGGTATGACAGCCCCCCCCAGCCCCCCCCCCACACACACACACACACACGAGTACATAAACAAACACCCAAAACATGCTCCCAAATGCACTCATTATTCCATTCACCCATAAACATACACACACACACACACACACACACACATACACACACACACACACACACACACACACACACACACACACACACACACACACACACACACACACATACACACACACACACACACACACACACACACACACACACACACACCTACCTAACCTTCTGCTACCTCCTAGGCAGACATACACTGACACAAGCAGCACCTCACACACACTTCTGCACACATACCCTAACACTAGGTGACCACTAAACTCCCCAGCTCTTACCTCTACTGCAATGGATGAACATGGCCTTTTTTTGCAGGCATTTCTGCAGGGAGAACAAATGGATAATTAGCACATGCATGTCCCCTGAACTGCTTCATTAGCATTTAGCATAGGCATGGAGACAGCTTACTGCAGTGCTGCAATGCCTTCATGCAAAAGCACTGAAATAAGATTGTCTGTGAAATTTAAAAAGTTAGAGCCAGGTGCAGCAACCTTTATGAATTCAGCCCATTGTGTCAGGATTACTTGAGAGATAATTCAACAGTGAAATAAAAAATGCAGTAAGAGTATAGCAAATAAATTTAAGTATGCATAAAACTGAACAGAAACACCTTCTTCAACTCAACACATAAATGTTAAAAATAAAAATGAAGCATGTGATTTCATAAGAAATGCATAATTCATTAAACTACACAAGACTTTCTGGATAACATGCCCTTCATATCTTAAAAGCAAACCAACAGAACCACCTTTTCAAAATATTAGACCTGTGGTACAGTGACTGCTGAGCCTTTCTGTAGTGCTGTTCTCTGTGCTGCTTGTACACTGGTTATGGTTGCCTTTAGCTAAGATTGTGTTATGAAAGGGAACTGCAGATTTCCTGATAAATGCAGACTAGGCAGGCAAACCAGAGAGAAGCTCCCTACGACAACAAATAAACAGCAGGTGTCTTTTGGGGTATATCATGGCCACTATCTTCATAGGAGATAAGATTCCTGACCATTGGGTCTAGAGAAGGTCTTGAGAGGAGTCTCTATGAAGTTACAGGTAGAGGATGATGATAGCCTGAAAAGCAGCCCTGAAACCTGTGAAAAGGATAGGAGCAAATTGCAAGGAATCCTTAAAACCTGGAAAATAAATAAATTTGGTATTCCATAAAGAGAAACAAATGGAATTATGCCTACCTACATGGTAAAGACTGTGATGAGAAAATACTAGTGTCTGTAAGCACTGTTTAAGTCACTGTTCAGCTTTGAGAAAAACAAAACAAAATTAACCCTGTTTGTATGGCAATAAGTGGTAAATACTGTTTAAGTTACTGATCTTCTTTGAGAAAAAAATTTGTATTCAAAGAATACTGAAATTCTGTTGATTGTTGCAATGAACCTTGAGAAAAGAAGCTGTTTCCTTGTATTACTACACCTTTTGTGTTTTCCGTTATAAATACATTTCCAATTAAAACTGAAAAGATGGCTACAGAGACTGTTGCATTACAAGTATTGCAAATTGCTGCAGACCTTATAAATCAATTATAATCTTAATTTAAGATATGGTATCAAACTGAGTCTACAAGACTAGTCTGGCTGATGGCACTTAGTTTACTCTCCCATTCTGATTCATTAAAACTGTCATAATTCTCTCAACTAGTTAGGCTGTAAATGATATGCAATGCTTGAAAAGTAAATACATGTTTACTTCCAAATTTTAGAACATGTATAGACAAAGAGTACATGTTGTTCTTGTTGATTATTCCCTATAGATGCTCAGCATCTGCATTTGACTGGTCTGTTAGTTTTTCTTACATAAAATAAAACATATGTATGTAACCGGGATGTTTTCTCTAGGCTTTAATAAGCTCTCACTATCCTGGCTTATCAGTTACCTCTCAAACAGGCAGCAAAGCTGTAAAGTGCCAAAGCAACATCTATTCATTTCTTCCAGTAACCATGGAAGTCCCTCAAGGCTCTATATTAGGTCCACTACTTTTTAATATATTCATTAATGACCTGAATTTAACAACTTAACAAGCAACTATTATCCACTATGCAGACGATTCCACAATCATCTCTTCTGCTAAAAACATGTTTGTTTATTTATTTATTTATTGACATTTGATTACTGGGCAAGTCCAACTGGGTAGAAGCCCATTTTCAGTGGAGGCCTGGGGAGAAAAACTCCAAACTATCACAAAACATTTTAAGAACAACAATTTTACAATCTTCAAAAATAAAATAAAAGCATCTAAGGTTTAAATAATTATAACAAACCAGACCTAATAAAAACATTGCTTTTAAGGATTGATACATGCTATGAGAAAGCCATTTAACATTTAGAGAAATTTTAGACAGTTTGTAAAGAAATTAAAGGTAAGTTAGTCTAATACAAACAGGAATTACAATATGAAGTGAGGGAAAAACAGACACGGTTTATTTAGAGAGAAAGTCAGGGAAGAGAATTTGAAAAAAGTAAGGAAGTAAGTGAAGAAGACAGAGTAAGGAGGTACAAAGAATGAAAAGGTACTAGCTCACATTTAGGGATATCATTTATCCTGGTTTTGTGCAAGAACAGAGCCAGATTTTAGCTAAAAAGTCTTTCAGAGTGGTTGTGAAAGATGGAAGGGAGGGTATTTACCTGATGGATACAGGTAAGGAGTTCTGGGAAGTAGCAATGTACAACGAGTACAGACAATGTCCAGCAGATTTGCTAGGTTTGTAGACAGGACTTTTTTGTCACTGGATCACAATGACCAACTGAGAACATAGTTGTGTAGAATGTTTTTTAGTGCTGGACAGGAAGATGGATTCTGGATAATTTTATAGGTACTAAGAAGCTGTATATATGTTAGTTGATGAGGCAGTTCAAACCAATTTAGGCTTTTCAGTGCTATACAGTGGTTGGTTCTGAAAGAGATATTTGCTGCAAATTTAGCAACTTTGTTATAGCATTGTTCAAGTTTTAATTTTTGCGAATCCTGGTAGTTAGTAAGAATGGGAGTGTGATAAAGAATTTTGGGGAGGGGATAAGAAGTGACAAATGTAATTTTAGTTGCATCAATGAGAAAGTTTTGGGCTCTGTAAAGCATCCCTAGTTTTTGATGAGTTTTTCTTGTGCAATTTTGTATATGCAGGTCAGATGTAAGATTATCATTCACTAGCAGACCTAATAATTTGCTATGAGAAGTAACTTCAATGGTTATATTATCAAGAGAGACAACTTTAAATTTTATGAGACAGGGATTTGGGGAAAAAAAGTAGTAATTTGGTCGTTTTTGGGTTGAGCATGAGTTTTGAGTTACAAAGCCATATTTCAGTGGTTGTTAAAGCTTCCTGAATCATTTTTTGCAGTTGTACCATGTTGTCAGATGTGCAAATGAGAGCAGAATCATCTGAGCATTGTATTAGGGTGGCCTGCTGTGTGAATGTAGAGAAGGTTTAAAATGTTAAAGATGAGGGGACCAAGGATATAGCCTTGTGGTACACTAGTAGTGACTGGGAAGTTAGGAGAGAGTAGGGAGTGCCATTTCACTGACTGATACCTATTGGAGGGGTAACTTTTGAACCACAGAAGGGTTTGCTGGGAGAGACCTAGTGAGGACATTTGAAGTAGATAAGGCCCCTTGCAGTGTTGAGAGATACAGAAGATTTTCTGGTCAGTTTATTTCAATTTGTGAATTCTTATCATAATAAGGCTGGTTTTGATCAGCATATGCCCATAGCTATGCCAACCTGACTATGGCTTTTTGGGAGGAAGAACATGTATTAAACATGAATTATACAATCAGCACATTGTTTTTTACAAACCATTTGTAGACGATGTGTTTCTTTTATGGGATGGAATGTACAGCATGTACATAGTTTTATTGATTATATTAATAATAGTACAGAATTTTTGAAGTTTACAGCTAATTTTTCTTATTTTAGTATAGAGTTTTTAGATGTGATGATTTTTAGGGACTCAATGGACAACTTTGACACTAGAGGATATAAAAAACCTTGTTGGAAGAATAATAAGCTACATCATTCTAGTATGCATCCTAGCGATGTTTTTAAGAATTAATTGAAGAGTCAATTCCTGAAAATATCTAGACTTCATACAGATTCTCAGGAGACGGACATGGCCTATGAGCCGTTGATAACAGAAGTTATAGACAGAGGTTATAGGAAGGAAGAGGTTTTAGAAATATCCTCTCAAGTTAAAGGGTTAAGAAATAGTATTAGTAAACCTTCCTTTTCCAAAGATGGAAGTTTCAGGGATAAGGTTAAGAATGAGACAATATTAGTTCTGTATGTGAAATGATCAACCGTAATTGGCAGGTTTTGTTGGTAGATGAAAAAATAAAGAAAATTGTTAGACAAACTCCATCCTATGCATTTAGGAATGCCTTATCTCTGAAGCATAGGTTTTGTTACACCAAGAAGAAAAGATTGCCTAAGCTGTCAGAAAGAATAGGAACCTTTCCCTATCACTCTTGAAAAGCCTACACTCATATTTCAGGGAAGAAGTTTTTTGTTCACCCTACCACAGGGGCTAGATCTGATATTAATTTTTATGCAGAGTGTACTAGTTCAGGTTTGGTTTACATAGCAACTTGTAGAAAATGGCCCTGTTTTTATGTTGGCATTACCAGCAGGAGATTGAAGGATAGGGTATTTGAGCATGTAGGTGATATAAGGAGAGATTACCCACAAATGCTCTGAATAAACATGTTAAACAAATGGAAGGACATTATTTTGAATTTATGGTTCTGCGTCTCTTAAGTGAGAATATCAGAGAAGTTAGCATGCTTAATAGAATTGAAAATGAGGAATTAAAATGGATTATAACTATGCAAGCAGATAAGGGCTATGGGTTGAATTATAATGTTTCTTTAAAACCTTTCTTGAAAACTTGGAAGCTAGCTCATTGATGTGTTCAAGGTTGCAACTGGGTTCCTTTTATCTAATAAATGTTTTTTATTGGTTGATTAGTTAATTGATTATTGAATAGGATAAATATTTAAAGATGTTAGAATGATGTTTGGTTATGGTCTGATGAAGTGTTATATGAAAGTGCTTACCTTTAAATAAATTATTCTAACTACAGCTTTGGTGGTCGTATTGTTTCTCACTATCCGATTTATGACATTGTTTTTTGAGAAAGGACTGATTGTTTTTTGAGGTGCATATTTGGTGTAGTTTGCCATTATCTCTAGTTTTAGTGACAATGTCTATATAGGTTAGAAGGGCAATGTTAGTACAATGGGAAGGATGGAAGTCATATTGTGTAGGGGATAGGAGTTCTACAGGAGATAATCTAGCAATTGTTTCTGAATACATTTTTCAAGTATTTTGCTGAGGGGAGATAAGATCGCTATAGGTCTAAATTTATTAATGTCTGTTGAATTTCCATCCTTTGTATAGAGGGATAATGTGTGACTTTTTCCAGAGAGAGGGAATGTATGATTCCTGTATTGACCTATTTATAAGTTTGTTTAAGAGTAGTTTTATATAGGGTGTGGGCACAGGTTTGAAGAAAGTGGATGTGATGATATGTGGCAGTTGGGCAGGGTTGGGATTAGATGTAGAGGAATCCTTGGTTAGAGATACTATACATATATATCTTTAAAATAAGAATAAAACTGTATTGCAGTTTCGAGTGGTGAGTTATCTGGAGAGGGGTTTGGGACGAATTTTTGTCCGGGATGTAAGATTTCATTAATGAATCTCCAAAATTTTTTAGGGTTGTCTTTAGTATTATTCTGAAACTTATAGTATCATTTCTGTCTCCATTTATTTGCTTTGTAGTAGAGTTGTGAAGCATTATAAAATGTTTAAGATACTGAGGTCTTTTATATTTTCATCATTCTTTACATGTTCTTTCTCTATCTTGCATTAGCATTTTACTCTTTTGGGATAGCCAAATCACATTATTTGTTCTTTAGTTTCTTCCTTCTAGGAGGTGCAAGGCTATTTAGGATACTTAGAAAAGGTGCATTGAATTAATTTACAGTATCATCCAAGGGGAGGATTTTTAGGAAGTTCCAGTTAATAGATGATAGTGTAGTAATGATCAAGTCTGGATTAAACTTGGCAAGGTTGCATGTTGTTTTATAAATATGCTATTAAACTGGATGTGTGTGAGATGTCTGCTGGTCATACAGACTTGAAGATGCTCATTGAGAGAGTCTGACATTGTACCTGTGGTGGTGTATTTGCTGGGGTCTGATACTAGGATCCAGTCTAATAGGGAATTTGATGTCTTGCTATAATGTGCGGGGATAAAAATTAGTTTTGTGAAACCATATAAGTTCATGCTAGATGTAGGGGAGTTAGAGTTTATGTCTACCCAATTGACATTCACATCAGCTAGTAGTACTTTTTCTTGTGGAAATGTTAGGAAATGTTATGGATATCCAATGTAGAATATTGTCCAGTATAGCTGTATTGTCACCAGGAGGAAAGTAAAGGATAGTAATACATATTTGTTTGTTTTGAGAAAAGCAGTAAGAAGCTCTGCTGAACTGAATTTTGGTACTGGTTTGCTATAAGGGGAAATGTGGTCAGCGTTGGGAAATATTAAAGCAATACCATCACCTTTCCTTGTTATATGCTCATTACAGATGATATTATAGCCAGGATGTATAACATCAGAGTTGTTTATGCTGGGTTTAAGCCAGGTTTCAGTTACAGTGAGATGGCAATCCAGGCATGTAGTTCAGCAGTTTTATTTCCTATGCTTCTAACATTTATTGCAGCAAAGATTAGATCACCAGGGCTGGGAATTTGCTGTTGCTGGGTTACAGAAGTGTGTGGTACAGAATTATGTTTGTGTTCTTTCTGATAGGTGGAGCCAAGATTAGGGTGTATATCTCCTCCTAGAAGGAATTTAGTATGCTGGGGAATTATGCATACTTGTTTTGGAGAGGATTTTTGCATTTAATTTTGTTTTGGTTTGAGATGAAGTGCAGTTAATCAGTCTATATTTGGAATAAAGGTGAGGGGTAATATTAAATAGGTTTGGTGCAATGTGTGGAGAGTGTAAAGAGGAAGTATGGATAGGTGGCTGGGACAGGGTTTGAGAGATGTTGAGACATATTATTTGAGTCATGATAGAATGAAAGTGGCACATTAAGAGGAGAAGAATAGAGGATAAGCTAAAGGGTAGCATAATTAACTACAAGCAAAAAAAAGCGGAAAGCTCTCCAAACGTTTCTCCTGTTTTTTGTTTTTAGAATTAACTACAAACTACAGAAGTACAGCCAAGAAGCTCTCTCAAATTAAGACATAGCTGACTAACTCACAGTTCCTGCTTAACCCTCAAAAATCCAAACTTGCCTTATTTGTCCATAAGTAACTTCTTGGACCTCTCTACCCTGTATATAGCCTCACTAGTCACTACTGCCCTTTGTACTTCCAATAACCTGCTATAGTTATTGTCAGCCTCATAATTTACACATTTTTTGTCATAAAGCTTTATAACAAATTCACTTATCTGTCAATCAAAAATCAACTGTTTTCATTTTTTGTCCTGAAATGTAACACTGTATGAAATTTTTATTCTGCTGTGTACTATTTCCATATCAGGGGTAAAAACAATCTTTATTAATCTGTGATTAACTAATATTGACCTAAATGTATAATGTCTAAAATGTATTAATTATTATTTTACTGTTTACTCAATTTATTCTGGAGCTTTTCCTCCCTGGCCTCCATTGAAAAGGGGCAGACCATCCTGGTAAACAAGTGCAATAAATGAATAAATAGGTGCAAGATAACAGATCTCACAGTTCAATTAATGAATTATTAACAGCTATGTCTCCTATTACTAGATGGATGCTGAAGAAAATCACCTGATTAGGCAAGTTGGTAACAGAAGTAGACTGACAAACTTTCCTTCTATCTCTGTCTCTCTCTCTCTCTCTCTTTCATTTATTCTCTATCTCTCTATTTCTTACACACACACACACACACACACACACACACACACACACACACACACACACACACACACACACACACACACACAAAATACACACACCTATGGACAATTTATATTTACCAGTCTGTCATCTGTATGTCTTTGGGATATGGGAGGAAGCTACAGTATCCCCCCCCCCAAAAAAAAACATGCAAACATGAAGAGGACATGCATACATACATAGAAGGCAACCCAACTTAAATTCAAATAATATAATAATAATTATTGTCTAAAGACTAAACACTTAGCATGCATTAAAACACTGGCTATGTTCATTTGCTTTCAGAAACATTTTTACTTTAATTAATTATATGTTTATGTTTAATGTGGCACTAAAGTCCCCTTGTACATGTTATAGCACATATAGTTCAGTAGCAGCCATTCATTATGTGATCTTAATACTTGAATAAAATGTTTACTTAAAATAAAGTAAATTGTCACAGCAGCTTCAAACGCATGTATATATCAAATCAACACAGGCCTCACCCAATGACAGCTCAGACTGATAGTCACTTATTATTAGACCTGTTGTGAATGAAACTTATATGCAATAAACATTCAGCTAGCTCTTTTATTGAAAGTATCATTCAGAGTGTACTGAGCTAACTATAAGACACTGTATGTCATATGGTATATTTCTCAAGTGTTCATATCTGATTAAACACTTCATGGTTGTTATACACATTGTCTCTCTATTTGTTTACCTACCATTATGACAAGCCTGCAGACATCACATGGTGTCAGAAATAAAGAAAGTATATCTGCAGACATGAGAAATATTTGTCTTTCCTGGAGCTTATGTGTTCAGAATTCCAGTTATACAAATGGTCCAACTGCAAACACAAGGACATCTCATTATCCAAGGCAATTTAAAAAAAAATGGAAGTGATGGATCCAGAAATTTGACTTATCATTTACTATGAGTGGAACAGTCTAGAAACCCAAAAATATGCAGTATGCCAGATTTCTTCATGTTATTATTGAAGTCTTGTTCGTATTTAATACTTTAAGGTTTCTTAAAGAAGAAAAAGACAAAACAATAGTAATGAGAAACAGATTCAGAAATTACTTTCAGCATAGAAAGAACTTGCAATTTATTCCCCACCTGTTCTTTATAATTGTACCAGGGCATACGGAGACTACAGATAAATATCTTACTGAGCTAAAGAATCAAACCAAAGAGAGTGAATCTCACGGACAGTGCAATTTGTGCTTACAAGAAATGATCAAACAATAATCAGACAATAAGCAAACTGGTAAGAAAAGCACAGTAACTATACCTATTTGGAAGCATCTTAAAGGGAACATCACGTAACGTTTAACGTTAAATTGTTCAGAACAGATTGCAGTCAATATTAAAGAGATTAGAATTTTAAATGACAAACTATTGGATAATGGTTGTATGCTCAAATGTAATACTTCATGACTATTTTGACTTAATAGTAGATTTGCTTCTAAAGACATATTCTCATGATGTATACCTCTGGTTACCCAGTCACATCAAATGATGGTGTCAATAATGTCAGGATGTACCAATATTTCATTAAATGGTCATTTTTATTCTGTACAAAATGTCGACCCAGTACTTGTCGACCCAGTACATATGATATCAGCAGTTCATTCCTCAACACTGTCATGTCACTTAAACTCATTGCATTATAGGATACAGTACTGCTTAAAATGGCAGTATTATACGTTTGCATATATATATATATATATATATATATATATATATATATATATATATATATATATATATATATATATATATATATATATATATATATATATATATATATATATATATATATGTATATACATGGTAATGCTTTAATACATCTTTACAATAAATAATCATACTCATAGCAGCTCTACACATTTATTACACCTAACCTTTCAAGTGATTAATTTTATTGATGGCTTGATTGATTGTTTAATTGCTGTTATATATAAGGTTTTATGTGTAGTTTGAAATTTTTAGTCTTAAAATGCTAGAGTTTAGGTGGCAACTCAGATTTAATGCATTTAACCCCCCCTTGTCTGAATGAGACTGTGAATATTAATATTTTTAAAGTTAGATCTTTACATATTAAAATTAAAAGTAAAATGTCCATGTAATTTTAAATAATCACGTTTACATTAATTGTTTGATTTCTAATGAATTATGCCATCAGTTCTACATAATTTAAGCAAGTTTGTAACAGAAGCATATAATCTGATAAAGTTATTGCATTTTTATCGTAGAGTAAACACACTTATTAATTTGCTGACTCATTTATATATATATATATATATATATATATATATATATATATATATATATATAATTTTAAGCTTATAACATAAAACACAGCAACAGTGTGGTGCTAATACAACAGTAAACTTTGGATTCTACTTGATGAATGCAAACAGACAGCAAATATGTAAAGCATTCACAGTGAGAGAGCAGTAGAAATAGGCTTATAAGAACAATTACAGTAAGAGTTAGCAGTTATGCATATGCTGTATATGGATGCTAGACAAGAGTAGATGTAACAAAGACAAGGCAGAAACAACTCACTAATGGAATATACAACAGGATTGTGGAAAGAACAGAATGATTATGAGCAAATGCAGTAGGAAGTATGACAGAAATGTATAAGAGGAGCACAAGATGATGTGGAAAGTACTTCTTATGAATCACAAACAGACTAATTATGACAAGAATAGGGATGCTAAGCATGAGACCACATGAAGACAATGAATACAGAACTGAGCAGGATAATGAAATGGGAGATGCAACAGACAAAAAAGACAGAGAAGATGTAAGAGTTGACAGATGATGTAGTGTAAGATCAACTGAAGAGAGATGTCTAAAGAAGAGGCTTATAAGTATTATTATGTAAAACTGTGATACAGCGAAGTAATGTATTCAGGAGGGGAGCGTTATTAGATTATGATCGCATTTACTTGAATATAAATCATATATGCCATTGCTAGTTAGGTATAATTCAGGCAGTTACAGAATTATAACCAGGCAAGCTTATTTCATATAAAAGCATATGAGCATTCAGTAGTCGAATGTGTTTCAGGCAGTTACAGAATTATAACCAGGCAAGTGTATTTACAGCTTCCCAATGGTGAGCAAAGGATGCAGTTCTTCAGCTACTTCAGGTTTATGTGTGGTGGTTGAGAGAAAGTTATGCAGATTGTAAGAGGCATACAAAGGACTGTACAGTAGAAAATCAGAGGTTGTAGCTCTTCTGTTAGAGCTCCTTGCAACAGCCTTTGCCCTAATAAGAAGGCAAGACTCTGATTAGTTTTGAGATAATGAACTTTATGCAAAGATCAATCTCAAATTTACTGACCAAGGTAACCCCAAGAAGCTTAGTAGACTTAACATAATATTTCATAAAGATTATAAGGAAGCATGGAACACATAGAAAAAAATGACTCATATATATCCAGACAGCGTGCATTTTGTTCTGTAAACCTAAAATTGACAAAAGGCCTAAAACATTAAGTCATTCCTGAAGTACTGACTGTACAACAAGGAAAATTCTTAACAAATCAAGTTTAACAATAAACAGTAGATTGGGTTAACCTGGTAGCATCCCAATAAAACTGAAACACAGAAGTAAGTTAAGCATACCCCCTTCTCCTTATCAATGTAACCAAAAATAATCTAGCTCCATGTGGATAATTGATTCATGGAATATTAAGGGGATTCAGATAGAAAAGAAAACAAATATTTTTTTAACTTGGTCTTTAAATCTAAAGCCAACTTAACTCTTGTGCGGGAAATACATTTATTACCAGAACAATGGAATTCTGCACTCAAGAAAAAATGAATTAAGTCTATCATAGCTTCTGGCAAGAATATGAATAGCTCAGGGGTAGCTATCATAGTGAAAGAGAACTTTCCCCTGGAAATCAACAGCTATGACAGATACTGAAGGCAGATGGTGTTACATAACATTCTGCTGTCCACACCTAGACAAAGCTAGTCTCTTATTAAACTTATACACCCCTTGCACCAAACAACATGAATTTATCATGACTGTTTACAAAATCTTTTCCTCCTTCCCTAACCACTACTATATTCTAGGTGGAGACTGGAATGCTATTCAAGATCCACTAATTGACAGAACAAACACTAAAACCAAACATAACAACCATGCTTCTTTAGCCATAATGGAACTCAGGAATGATTTCTATTTATTTGATCCCAGTATTTCTCAGTCCAATAACACCCCCAATAATAAATTATTTTTTTACTCACACTGCCATAAGATGTGGTACAAGCTGAATTTTTTCCTTGTTTCTAATATCCTCCTCAAGTATAACATTCTATTTCATACTGAACCCAGGTTCTTCTTGGACCACTCTAAGATTACTATAAATATTGACTGGTCCAAAGACCCATCTGTTAAAAATAGAGGCCACAGCTGGGCATTTAACCCTAACTTATTAAACAACAAAGAGAGTCTACAGGAAGTTGAAGGTACCCTCGACCAAGCCCTGACCTCTATCAAACACAGCCAACTACCCTTTGACATTTATTGGGCTTCCATTAAATCCATGATCAGAGGCACTCTCATCAATAAAACATCTTATTATAAAAAAGTACTTCTCCCAAGAATCATCTATCAAAATAAAATTAATAAGCTTGAGACCCATCTTCAATCAACTTTCAATCCTATAGCTGAAAAACAATGAATCCATCTACAGAAAAAGCTTTTGGACCTCAACAATAAAAACTTATCTTTCCATGAAATAAGGACTCTAACAAACTACTCAGAGTAGCTCCACCTGCCCTCAAAAGTCCTTGCTAGATTAATCAACCAAAACAAACTCTCCCCAAGTATGATGGAAATAATCTACCAAGGTAAGAGCTACCATAAAAACCAAGATATGATTGACATTTTTGCACAAATCTATACAGGTTCATATAGTTTCCCTGACCTTCATTCAAATAAACCAGATATAGAAACTTTCTTGAACCAACTAGCTTTCCCTAACCTTAGCCCTGAACAACAAACCACCCTATCATCTCCCATTACCCAATAAGAAATTGTCATTGCTATCAACAAGCTTAAGCCCAATAAAGCTTCAGGCCTGGATGGCGTTACCACAGAATTCTACAAAGCTTTTAGTAAAAAAATATCTATTTTCCTTCTCAACCTATTTACCCACTGTACATTACTCATAATGGAATAAAAGATTTACAATTAAATGCCTCCAAGAGGCATCCCTCCTCCTCCTTTCATCCCTAAATCCAACTCATATCTTAAAAACCCTTGGAATTATAGGCCTATTGCTCTTATTAACCTTGACAAGAAGATCTATGCTTCTATCCTTGCTAACAGAATTAAACCTATTCTCTCTACCATTATCTCCACTGAACAATCAGGGTTCACTCAGAATAGGCAAAGCTTTGATTGCACTCTTCTCCTTGATGCCTTCTTAACCCTTTCTACCACTAATCACAACCTTATATATACTCTGGCTATTGACGCCTCTAATGCCTTTGACAGATTCAATGTAGAATTTCCTCCTATCTACTCTCCCTAGGTTCAACTTTCTTCCAGCTTTCATACAATTCATTAAAACTCTATACTCCAATGCCCACACTATCTTACAAATCAACAACAACCTTTCTTCTCGAACTGACATTATAAATGGAGCTAGACAAGAGTATCCAATGTCGCCCTACCTATTTAACCTCTATATTGAACCTCTTTTTCTTTTAATCACCCAAAAAAATCTTTAATCGTATTCCCGCCTTCTTCAATACTAAAATTCCATTCTCAGCCTTTACTGATGACCTTAACCTCTATTACTCCCTCCCCAATTCTGACTCTCCAAAAATACTAGACTTCACAGATAAATACTCAAAATTCTCCAACTATAAACTAAACTTAGAGAAATCAACCATTTTCCCCTGAACGCTTTTTACCGACTACCTAGCTGCCCCCTCTCATGTCAAAATTAATGATTCTCTACAGTATCTCAGTATTTCCTTTCACCAAGACCCCAAACAAAGCTATTCAAATAATATCTTCAAACTAGGATCTAACATCCAACAAGATTTGAACAAATGGGCAAAATTACACCTCCCACTTATCGCCAAAGTGCTATAATCAAAATGAACATTCTACATCATCTACTTTATGTTTTCAACGCATCTAACATAATAATTCACAGCAATTTTTTAAAACTCTCGACACATCTTTCTCCAGATTCCTAGGTCCCCCAAATCAATTAGAATTAGTTATAATAGACTAACTCTCCCAAAAGACAAGGGTGGTTTAAGACTACCTGACTTCAAACTTTAATGCGATATTATCAATGGTAACAAGATAGTAACAATTTCTGATTATGCCCCCAATTCGTCTACCTGGTGTCCTACATGGGTAAAATTATACTATAACTATATCAAAACATTCAGCTTTAATCCCAAAGCTCTCCCTTTTCTGAATACAGAAAACCTTAAAAACTTCAAATTACTATAAACCATTAAGCATAAAATAACTATTCTTCAGAAGATTTTCAAATCTCTACAACTGTCCATTGCTTTTAATACCCTGCAACTATTCCACCTCAACCCCAACCTAAGATTGAACAACAAAATGGTCAACCTGGATAAATACCCCCTTATCAGAGAGTTAACTATAGCAGATCCCTTTCCTCTCAGAAATAATTAATTATTCAAAATAAGACTACACATCCCTCTACCTAAAAGTTATACAATCATCTTGAGACAAATCCTTGAACTCTGTCATAATACCTTGGAAGATACCTCTATAAATCTAAATGATATTAAAGCCTGCAAATCCATATGGAACCTCCTCTTACTTAAGAAGAAAATGATTTCTAATTCATACAAACTTATTCTTTCTATCCAAACCCAAAACGATCAAATGTTTTCAAACTATTGGAAAGACCAAGATCCCTCCATTACCTCTAACCAAGTTTCCCAAGCTATTCAACTCTCCTTGAAACTTAATCCTCTTAAAAAACGTAACTATACCCAAATAATGATCTTAAACAATGCATACCTCACCCATCCCATACTTTCTAAAATCTATCCCTCCTCCTCTCCCATCTGTCCCCACTGTACCAGTCACAATGCTGACCTGCTCCA